>NC_045996.1:13050328-13082828 GCF_010909765.2 Amblyraja radiata
ATCCCCTCCCCTTCATCCTCTCCACCTTATCCGCCACCCCCCCTCCTCCCACTCATCCCCTCCCCATCATCCTCACCACCTTCACCCCCTCCCTTTCATCTATGGAGCGAAGGAAATAGGCAACGTTTCGGGCGTCCCAAAACGTTGCCTATTTCCTTTGCTCCATAGATGCTGCTGCACCCGCTGAGTTTCTCCAGCACTTTTGTCTACCCCCCTCTCAGGGTCTGGGTGTGTGTGTCTGGTGCGACCCCCCACTCGATGCTGACCAGCGATTCTCTGGACACCACCGTGTGCTCGGGGCAATTGCCCCCCCTCCACTCTGGCCGCTTGTAACCCAACAGTAGCGGCAGGAAACACACTCGCACTAAGTTGCCTCTTAAAGGGAAATGTCACCGCACTTGTAAATGCCACCCAGTTTCCTGACGCCTGCCTGTAGCCAGCACCTTCACATACACACTGTTCACCATCCGTGGGGGTTAATATTCAGCAGCCGTGCGTGAATGATGAGGTGGGACTGCCTTGTACCCCAAATGTAGTTTTGAGATACAGCGCGGAAACAGGCCCTTCGGCCCACCGAGTCCGTGCCGACCAGCGATCCCCGCACACTAACACTATCCTACACACACTGGGGACAATTTACAATTTTACCAAAGGCTGCGGTTTAAGCCAGCATCTGCAGTTCCTTCCTACCCCCTCGATTCTCATCTTCTTTTCCAAATCTTACCATTGGCAACAGACAGTAGACAATAGACAATAGGTGCAGGAGTAGGCCATTTGGCCCTTCGAACCAGCACCGCCATTCAATATGATCATGGCTGATCATCCCCAATCAGTACCCCGTTCCTGCCTTCTCCCCATACCCCCTGACTCCGCTACTTTTAAGAGCCCTATCTAGCTCTCTCTTGAAAGCATCCAGAGAACCGGCCTCCACCGCCCTCTGAGGCAGAGAATTCCACAGACTCACCACTCTCTGTGAGAAAAAGTGTTTCCTCGTCTCCGTTCTAAATGGCTTACTCCTTATTCTTAAACTGTGTGTGGCCCCTGGTTCTGGACTCCCCCAACATCGGGAACATGTTTCCTGCCTCTAGCGTGTCCAAACCCTTAATAATCTTCTCTCCCTGACTCCCATCGACCTTGCGATGTTTCACGCTGCCTCGGGAGAGCAGCCAACGTAACCAAGGGCCGCTCACACCCCGGTCATTCCCTCTTCTCCCCTCTCCCATCAGGCAGAAGATACCAAAACTCGAATGCACTTTCCCCCAGATTCGGGAACAGCTTCTTTCCTGATTTATGCTGTAACCCAGGACTGGGAGGTACTTTCCAGGGATAGACACAAAAAGTTGGAGTAGAAACATAGAAACATAGGTGCAGGAGTAGGCCCTTCGAGCCAGCACCGCCATTTAATATGATCATGGCTGATCATCTAAAATCAGTTACCCATCCCTCCTTTCTCCCCTTATGAGCCCTAAGAGCTAAACTCTCTCTTGAAAATATCCATTGAATTGCCCCCCGCTGCCTTCTGTGGCAGAGAATTCCACAGATTCACAACTCTCTGGGTGAAAAAGTTTTTCCTCATCTTAGTCCTAAATGGCCAACCCCTTATTCTTAAACTCTGACCCTTGCATAACTCAGCATCGCTGCAGAGAAGGAATGGGTGACGTTTCCGGTCGAGACCCTAATGCTGCCTGTCCCACTGAGTTACTCCAGCATTTTGTATCTATCTTCGGTTTAAACCAGCATCTGCAGTTCCTTCCGACACATTCGGTACTGTCCTGGACTCTTTCCCGATGTGATGTGCGATCGGTAGCTTTTCCTAGTGCCGAACAAAACACAAAGTGCTGGAAGAACTTTAAGGCGTCACGGTGGTGCAGCAGTAGAGTTGCTGCCTCACCGCGCCAGAGACCCGGGTTCGATCTTGACTACGGGTGCTGTCTGTACGGAGTTTGCACGTTCTCCCCTTGACCTGCGCGGGTTTTCCCCGGGTGCTCTGGTTTCCTCCCACACTCCAAAGACGTACAGGTTTGAAGGTTAATTGGCTTTGGTGAAAATTATAAATAATAATAATAATAATAATAAATTTTATATTTAATGGGCGCCTTTCATACAAAATCTCAAGGACACCTTACATAATAACATATAATCGGAATATAACAAGTAATAAAGACATCACAGAGACACAAATTAAAAACAGGATTCAATCCAAAAACAGAAAATCAAAAACAGTGTGAAGAGGGAGCAGCGGCAACCAATTCGCGCCAGCGTCCACTCGCTCTTCACGGCAGCCATCTTGGACACAGACCTACAGGACTACAATTAGACAAAAAAATCATCCCCCCACAGTGGATAGCGCACTGTGGAGGAAGGCACAATGTCCAGTCCCCACCCCATGTTCACACCAAAGTCATGCCTATTGAGGCCACCGCAATTGCCTCTACGGAGGCCCGATGTTCCTGGCCGTTCTCACCGGATGGTCTTGCCCCGGCGTCGGGAGAGTCCTTTTGGATGCTGGGCCACTTGGAACGGCCGCTTCCTGGTTGGAGCCCGCGGCTGCCGAAGCCGACAAGGCCGCGCCGGTTTGGAGCGCCCAGGCTCCCGTTGGTAAAGTTGGTAAAGCTCCAGCGCGTCGCTCCAGCGCGGCGACCCAGGCAAGGGATCGCCCGCTCCACTCCGCTCCGCTCCAGCGCTCCAATGCTGTGCCGCCGCCGAGGCCGAGGTGCTGGGCGGTTCCCGCCAGGAAACGGCGCTCCAAGCCCGCAGGTAGGCCACGAGGACGGGTCAACGGGCAGCCCGGAGAAAAGGCTGCCACACCGACCAGATAGGGACCTAGAAATTCAGTTAATACCTACCCCCCACATTAAAAAGACCATATCCCCTACAAACAAAAAACAGGACTCACTAAAAACTATTAAAAAAACGGATTTAAAACGGACAGCTGCTGGCTAGCAGCCGTTCACCAAGATGGCTCCTCCTCCTCGATAGTGTGTAGGGTAGTGCTAGCATACAGGGATCGCTGGTTGGCACGGATGAGGTGGGGCAAGGGGGTCTGTTTCCACGCTGTATCTCTGGAGTCATGATCGAACCCAGGTCTCTGGTGCTGTAAAGCCCCTGTCCCACTTAGGAGACCTAAACAGCAACCTCTGGCAACCTTGCCCGCCACCCAAGGTTTCAATGAGGTCTCCGGAGGTTTTGCTCACTCTCCCTAATGGTCGAAAGTGGTTTCCACGTGTTCGAGGCTTCATCTAGGTTGCTGTTATTTTTTCATCATGATTAAAACCGGCCTCGACTAAAAATGGGTTGCCGTTTTAAAAAGCGATCATTTTTTTGTCGCAGGTCTAGTGGAAGCCAGTTTCGTTCATAGTCGAGGAAGGTTTTCAACATGTGCGTGGGAGGTGGTAGGAGGTTGCAGGTCACCTCGACCTTGATTTTTTTTTGGGTGGTGGGCAAGGTCACTAGAGGTTGCTGTTCAGGTCTCCTAAGTGGGACAGGGGCTTAAGGCAGCAACTCTATCTCTGCGCCACCCTGCCATCCTACCCATGAACCTGTCCAAACGGCTTTTAAATGTTCTAGCACCTGCTTCAACTATCTCCTCTAGCAGCTCGTTCCATGCACCCACCACCCTCTGTGTGGAAAAAAAATTGCCCCTCAGGTTCCTATTAAATCTTTCCCATCTCTTCTGTAAGCCATGTCCTCTGGTTCCTTGTGAGGGAAGGAACAGCAGATGCTGGTTTACACCGAAGATAGACACAAAACTGATGCAGCGGGTCAGGCAGCATCTCTGGAGAAAGTAGGAATAGGTGACGTTTGGGGTCGAGACCCTTCTTCAGACTCCTCTGGTTGTTGCATAAACAGTGACCACTAAAGGTGTTCCATTCGTCGCTGTCAGAGCTTACAAACTGTGGCAGGAACGGAGCGACAGAAACGAGCTTGCCTTCCCCATCCTTGACATCAGTAAATCTCTCTTGTTTGGTTGCCTGGCAACTGTGAGTATATCCCCCTCGCTCTCGATGCTGAGGCGATGCAGTTATTCAGTGAAGGGTTGCGACGCTGAAGCTTAAAATGCGGTGGAGGAGGTTGCTGGAGAGAGGGAGTGCGGGTGCTGGTGAACTGGTCCTGCCCGCAGCCTTGAACCAACATTACCGGTGGCTGCTGTAACTGGGAGCTGTGCCAAACCGCAGGTAAAAGTGATCCCTTCCTGATCCTTGCCCGGTTTTATCTCGGCGGCGCAGTATCTGCGCCGTATCTAGGGTTGCCACCTGTCCCATATTAGCCGGGACATCCCGTATATTGGGCTAAATTGGTTTGTCCCGTACGGGACCGCACTTGTCCCGTATTTGACCGCTACCACTCGGGTCGAGTCGGAACGCCGCGTCCGGCCCCGCCTCACCCGTCCCGACGTAGTGCAGCCCATGGAGTGCAGCAGCAGCACCTCGCCCGTGGCCCCGCGGTCGGAAGGCAGCCCGCCCAGCTGTCCGACCTTCGGACCTTCGCTTACCGCCGACAACACCACCACCCCTCCTTCTCACGGCCGATCATCGGTTCATGAGTTGGATCGGGGTGCCGGACTTGCCCGGGCCAAAACTCCTCGGCCAACTCATTATTCACCCAGCCACGGCCCAGTCAGTCAACGAATTGCCGTCGGGAATTTGTCCCATATTTTGACCTTTTGTCCCTTATTTGGGAGTGAGAAAGTTGGCGAGCCTAGCCGTATCACTGCTGGCCTCTCAAAGCAGGGGACATCGGCATGGATCGGCCCAGTGAGGGCGGGTGTTCATACGTTCTAGGAGCAGAATTAGGCCATTCGGCCCATCAAGGCCACTCCGCCACTCAATCATGGCCGATCTATCTCTCCCTCTCAACCCCATTCTCCTGCCTTCTCCCCATAACCTCCGACACCCACACTAATCAAAAAATCAGTCAACCTTGCCTTAAACATATCCATTGACTTGCCTTCCACAGGCAATGGATTCTGCAGATTTACCACTAAAGAAATTCCTCCCCATCTACTTTCTAAAGGCACGTCCTTTAATTCTGAGGCTGTGGCCTCTGGTCCTAGACTCTCCCACCAGTGGAATCATCCACTCTATCCAAGCCTTTCACTATTCAGTAAGTTTCAATGTGGTACCCCCTCATCCTTCTAAACTCCAGCGAGTACAGGCCCAGTGCCGTCAAACGCTCATCATAAGTTAACCCACTCATTCCTGGGATTGTTCTCGTAAACCTCCTCCTCTGGATTCTCTCAGCCTATTTTTTAGTTTGGTTTAGAGATACAGCGCGGAAACAGACCCTTTCGGCCCACCGGGTCTGCACCGACCAGCGATCCCCGCACATTAACACCATCCTATACCCACTAGGGACAAGTTTTACATTTATACCAAGCCAATTAACCTACATACCTGTACGTCTTTGGAGCGTGGGAGGAAACCGAAGATCTCGCTATTTCGAGGAAGCATTTGGCATTCAGCTCCCCTCCCCAGAGGTACAGGGGACACTAACAGAAGTAGATGAACCGGAGCAGCCGGAGAAAACCCACGCAGGTCACGGGGAGAAGGTACAAACTCCGTACAGACAGCGCCCGTAGTCAGGATCGAACCTGTGTCTCTGGCGCTGTGAGGCAGCAGCTCTACCCGCTGCACATTTCCAAACTAAACCAAACGTCCTTTCTAAGAACACAGCGTCCATATTGTGATTGGAATGCACCCGCAGTTCAGCCAAAGATGCATTGGGGGCTTGAGGAAGGTTGCAGCGTGAGGGAGCGCTGAGATTGGTTTGGCTGCATTTTTGGATCGGCAGCATGATTGGTTTGGCTGCATGGTTGGGTTGGTAGCATGGTTGGCTTGGCAGCATGGTTGGTTCTGCAGCATTGTTGGTTTGGGTGCATGGTTGGTTCAAGGGGCATGGCTGGTTTGGCTGCGCGGCTGGTTTGGCTGCTCGGCTGGTTTGGCTGCATGGTTGGTTTGGATGAATGGTTGGTGTGGCATCATGGTTGGTGTGGCAGCATGGTTGGTTTGGCTGCATGGCTGGTTTGGCTGCATGGTTGGTCTGGATGCACGGTTGGTTTGGATGCATGGTTGGATTGGCTGCATGGTTGGTTTGGATGCATGATTGGTTTGGATGCATGGTTGGATTGGCTGCATGGTTGGATTGGCATCATGGCTGGTTTGGCTGCATGGTTGATTTGGCACCATGGCTGGTTTGGCTGCAGGGTTGGTTTGGCTGCATGGTTGGTTTGGCTGCAGGGTTGGTTTGGCGGCATGGCTGGTTTGGCATCATGGCTGATTTGGCTGCACGGTTGGCGTGGCAGATTGGTTGGTTCTGCAGCATGGTTGCAGACAGGAGCCCCAATGGTCCATCTGGCCATGCTTGCAGTGGTTGACAGAGCGGGCGATGGCTGCGTTGGCAGCGAGCCAGTGTCTAACTCCACTACTGGATTCCTCTGCTCCGTTCCCCTTGGCTGCCCGCCAACAGTTGGCTGGGAACGTCTCCGCAGTGTTGCCAAGTTCCCAGGCTCGCTCGCTCACTAACTCCTCCCGCCAACTCAGAATCACCATTTAGCCAGAGGATAGTTTTAAGGCAGGGATAGACAGATTCTTGATTAGTGCGGGTGTCAGGGGTTATGGGGAGAAGGCAGGAGAATGGAGTTGAGAGGGGAAGATGGATCAGCCACGATTGAATGGCGGAGTAGACTAGATGGGCCGAACGGCCTAATTCTACTCCTATTCCTTGTGACCTTATGACCATTTGTGAAAGATGGTCTCATTCAAAGAGACACGGCTAAATGCAGCCCTGCCGGGGTGAGGAACATGCACTGAAAATTAATCGTCCTGAAACAACTCGAGCAGTGCCTTCAAGCTCACATGTATGCAGATGTTCCCAGTTAGAGTGGGATGGATTAGTCAAACTGTGCTTGTAATGGAATGTCTGGGTTAGGCTAACACACAATCTGCTTTTCACTCTGTAGGGGGGCAGTACAGTGCCGTTAACTGTTTATTTGCTGGTTCATTCCTTTCACCATTAGATTGCAGACAGGAGCCCCAATGGTCCATTGTTAAATTTTTTTGCATATTTTAGTTTAGAGATACAACGCGTAAACAAGCCCTTCGGCCCACCAAGTCCAGGCCGACCAACACTATCCTACACACACTGGGGACAATTTTAGGGACTAGATTGGATAGGGCACGGACGATGGGCCGAAGGGCCTGCTTCCATGCTGTACGAGTCTGTTGATGTTGTTATCTGGGACTAGCTTGGACGGGGCACGGATGATGGGCCAAAGGGCTTGTGTGGGTGTTGTCTGACCTCTGACCTCTGACCTTTGCCCTTTGCCCCGCAGCCCCTTCACGGCCCAGCTCGGCCTCGTCGCTCAGCCTGATGTCGGCGGTGGTGGGGGGGATGTCCGCAGCCCGCAGCTCGGGCAGCTGCACGTCGGTGAACACGGTTTGCTCGGACAGCGAGCGTCCGGCCAGCCTCAGCTCCTCGGCCTCCTCCGCCTCGCTACAGGAGTCCCACAGCGCCTTCGGCAGCAGCGGCGCGCTGGCGCCCGTCGCCCCCGGCAACCCCGGCCCGCACAGCAGCGACATCAGCCTGGACCTGACGCCCGTGGGCCCGGCCGAGGCTCCGTCCGAACAGCCAGGGCCGGCACCCTCCCCCCGCCCCGTCGCCCGCGACAACGGCGGGCGGCCTCCGGAGCGGAAGGAACCCCAGACCAAGCCGTCGCACGTGGAGCGGGTGGTGAGGGAGATCGTGGAGACGGAGCGGGCCTACGTGAGGGATCTGAAGAGCATCGTGGAGGTAGGCCTCAGGCTTCGGGCCTTGTTCACCGTGATAAACACAACCGTTCAATGTTTCAATGATTCTTTATTGTCCCACACGATACGATATAACTTTATTTATCCCAGGAGGGATATTGATCTGCCAACAGTCATGAAAACACACAAACACAAAATACATCAAACATGAAATTAAAGTAACGAGTGGAAAGGATTGGGGATGTACAAAGAGTGGGGAGGGTAACAGTTTGATACAGTTTGATGTACAAATGCACAGTGAAATTCCTATCTTACATACAATCCAGTAGAACATTGCCATACCTAAAGGGCCTGTCCCACTTTCAAGACCTAATTCACAACCTTTTTCACTCGTGGACATTTTTCATCATGATGAAAAAACGCCCCGGCCTACTTGATGCCCCAAGTACCTACGACTAGCATCACAACCTACCTACGACCTCCTACGACCTCGTGACGACCATGCTGTGAGTATGAGTCAAGGGCAAACTCGGCAGAGGTCGTGAAAGTGGAACAGGCCCGTAAGCACCATCTCCGATGAGAAATAGTCCATGCAGCCAACATGCAAACGTACGCTAGATTTTGCGCCATTTTCAAGCCGGGACTGGTATATAGAAGCAAGGATGTAACGCAGAGGCTTTCTAAGGCACTGGTCAGACTGCATTTGGAGTATACAAACTTAAAGCACATGGTATTGGGGGTTCAGTATTGATGTGGATAGAGAACTGGCTGGCAGACAGGAAGCAAAGAGTAGGAGTAAACGGGTCCTTTTCACAATGGCAGGCAGTGACTAGTGGGGTACCACAAGGCTCAGTTCTGGGACCCCAGCTATTTACGATATATATTAATGATTTGGACGAGGGAATTGAATGCAACATCTCCAAGTTTGCAGATGACACGAAGCTGGGGGGCAGTGTTAGCTGTGAGGAGGATGCTAGGAGGCTGCAAGGTGACTTGGATAGGCTGGGTGAGTGGGCAAATGCATGGCAGATGCAGTATAATGTGGATAAATGTGAGGTTATCCACTTTGGTGGCAAAAACAGGAAAGTAGATTATTATCTGAATGGTGGCCGATTAGGAAAGGGGAGATGCAATGAGACCTGGGTCATGGTACACCAGTCATTAAAAGTAGGCATGCAGGTGCAGCAGGCAGTGAAGAAGGCGAATGGTATGTTAGCATTCATAGCAAAAGGATTTGAGTATAGGAGCAGAGAGGTTCTACTGCAGTTGTACAGGGTCTTGGTGAGACCACACCTGGAGTATTGCGTACAGTTTTGGTCTCCTAATCTGAGGAAAGACATTCTTGCCATAGAGGGAGTACAGAGAAGGTTCACCAGACTGATTCCTGGGATGTCAGGACTTTCATATGAAGAAAGACTGGATAGACTCGGTTTGTACTCGCTAGAATTTAGAAGCTTAAGGGGGGATCTTATAGAAACGTACAAAATTCTTAAGGGGTTGGACAGGCTAGATGCAGGAAGATTGTTCCCGATGTTGGGGAAGTCCAGAACAAGGGATCACAGTTTAAGGATATGGGGGAAATCTTTTAGGACCGAGATGAGGAAAACTTTTTTCACACAGAGAGTGGTGAATCTGTGGAATTCCCTCCCGCAGAAGGTAGTTGAGGCCAGTTCATTGGTTATATTTAAGAGGGAGTTAGATGTGGCCTTGTGGCTAAAGGGATCAGGGGGTATGGAGAGAAGGCAGGTACAGGATACTGAGTTGGATGATCAGCCATGATCATATTGAATGGCGGTGCAGGCTCGAAGGGCCGAATGGCCTACTCCTGCACCTATTTTCTATGTTTCTATGTTTCTATTGTGAACAGTTTTGGGCCCCATTTCTGAGGAGGGTTATGTAGGAAAGACCACAAATCAATGCAAAATAAGATTGTTATAAAATAATGCAATAAGATTGTTAAGAGTTTGGACACGCTAGAGGCAGGAAACATGTTCCCGATGTTGGGGGAGTCCACAACCAGGGGCCACAGTTTAAGAATAAGGAGTAAGGCATTTAGAACGGAGACGAGGAAACACTATTTCTCACAGAGAGTGGTGAGTCTGTGGAATTCTCTGCCTCAGAAGGCGGTGGAGGCAGGTTCTCTGGATGCTTTCATGAGAGAGCTAGATAGGGCTCTTAAAAATAGCGGAGTCAGGGTATATGGGGAGAAGGCAGGAACGGGGTACTGATTGGGGATGATCAGCCATGATCACATTGAATGGCAGTGCTGGCTCGAAGGACCAAATGGCCTGCTCCTGCACTTATTGTCTGTTGTCAAAATGCTGGAGTAACTCAGCAGGCCAGGCAGCATAGCATCTCTGGAGAGAAGGAATGGTGTCTAAAGAAGGGTCTTGACCCGAAACATCACCCCTTTCTTCTCTCCAGAGACGCAGCCTGTCCCGCTGAGTTACTCCAGCTTTTTGGGTCTATCTGTGGAGAGTTATGCTGACATTGGAGATGATCCAGAGAAGGTTTTTACGAGAACGATCCCAGGGATGATTGGGTTAACGTAAGAGGAGCATTTGAAGGTTTTCTTTGCCTGTACTCGCTGGAGTTTAGAAGGATGAAGCATGTGTTGTATCCAGCCTTTGACTTAATGGGCAGAAAAAAGCTTCAGTGATTCGATCGTCTTATGGAATGTTAGTTACTGAGTACTGGACTGAGTTGGAAACAGCCCAGGCATGGTTTAATTACAGCTCCTGGCGCTGTGGGAACCTTTAATAACATTCTCTGGTTGAATATAACTGCAGTGATTAAATAGCATTTATAGGTCCCTTCCTAATAGGGAGCTGGTGGGATCACTTCCTGGGGAAAGCACTTATTAATTACTAAACCTCACTGCACTTCCACCAGAACTGCACAAGCTTCTGAGATTGTTCCCTGCAATTGCCTGTCTCTGTTAGCATGTAACGCCGACCATTCCCAGATATGCAACCCATGCGGACCACACCTGTTCCTCATTTGTTAGTTTAGTCTAGTTTGTCGTCCCGTAAATACAATGCCAGGTTAAGTATAAGGCGGCATGGTGGCGCAGCGGTAGAGTTGCTGCCTTACAACACGATCCCGACTACGGGCGCTGTCTGTACAGAGTTTGGACGTTCTCCCCGTGACCGGCGTGGGTTTCCTCCGGGATATCTAGTCCAAGCCGCGGAGGTTGGCCTCCCGTTCCGATTGGGTAATGTAAAATTGCCCCTAGTGTGTGTAGGATAGTGTGAGCGTGTGGGGATTGCTGGTCGGCATGGACTCGGTGGGCCGAAGGGCCTGTTTCCGCGCTGTATCTCTAAACTAAACTAAAAACTTAAAAATAGCCCACTGACACCAAGTCCAGTTTAGTTTATTGTCACGTGTACTGAGGTACAGTGAAAAGCTTTTTTGTTGCGTGGTATCCAGTCAGCCGAATGGCCTACTCCTGCACCTATTGTCTATTGTCTATTGTCATCGCCTATCCATGCTCTCCAGAGATGTTGCCTGACCCGCTCAATGACGCCAACACTTTGTGTCTTGTTTTGGTTGCCTGGTTGAAAGAAACTACGTGGAAACAGGCTCTCTGTCCCACCGTGTCCACGGAGATCATCGATCACTCGTTCAAACTATTATCCCACCTTCTCATCCACTGCCTGCACATGCGGGGCAATTTTCTAGAGGGCCGATTAATTTACAAACCCGCACGTCTTTGGCAGCCTATTTCCCCGTCTCCCCACATCCCCCTCAACTGCTCTCCCTCCCTTCAGATTCATCCCCTCACCCTCACCCTAGGGGCAATTATCCCCACCAACCACAACTACTTTGGGATGTGGGAGGAAACCGGAGCACCCGGAGGAAATCCACGTGGTCACAGGGAGAAACATAGAAAATAGGTGCAATAGTAGGCCATTCGGCCCTTCGAGCCTGCACCGCCATTCAATATGATCATGGCTGATCATCCAACTCAGTATCCCATCCCTGCCTTCTCTCCATACCCCCTGATCCCTTTAGCCACAAGGGCCACATCTAACTCCCTCTTAAATATAGCCAATGAACTGTGGCCTCAACTACCTTCTGTGGCAGAGATTCACCACTCTCTGTGTGAAAAATGATTTTTTCGTCTCGGTCCTAAAGGATTTCCCCCTTATCCTTAAACTGTGACCCCTTGTCCTGGACTTCCCCAACATCGGTAACAATCTTCCTGCATCTAGCCTGTCCAACCCCTTAAGAATTTTGTACGTTTCTATAAGATCCCCCCTCAATCTTCTAAATTCTAGCGAGTACAAGCCGAGTCCCCCCACATCCCCTCAACTGCTCTCCCTCCCTTCAGATTCAACCCCTCACCCTCACCCTAGGGGCAATTATCCCCACCAACCAACACTACTTTGGGATGTGGGAGGAAACCGGAGCACCCGGAGGAAATCCACGTGGTCACAGGGAGAACGTGCAAACTCCACACAGAGACAGCCAGCACCCGAGAATAGGATCGAACCCGGGTCTCTGGCGCCATGAGGCAGCGGCCACATTTTGCTGAGGTGACTTTCTTCTCATTACAAGGCGTCGTTTCAGTGGCTGCTTTTCACTTTTATGCATGAGAGCAACTTAATTAAAATGTCTTTTGGAGCAATCGATCATATTTGGTTATCGGCAGTGACCACGGCAACAGAGTACAGCTGCCTCGTGTATTTCCTGTAATAATACAGAGGCCCGATCTCGATCAGCTGGACTCTGTCAACCTTCGCTCAGATCCGGGTACGGAGTCTCCACCAGGAATTCCCATTGTTTTCCCAAGACCGTCCCCCATTCTTCCCAAAGCCTCCAGTCATTCCCACTGCCCACTCCGAGCCTCAGCCCGTGTGTGCGTGAAACTGCAACATGTCTAGACTACTTGGTCATGGACACACGCAGGATACTGGAGTAACTCAGCGGGACAGGCAGCATCTCTGGAGAGAAGGAATGGGTGACGTTTCAGCCCGAGACCCTTCTTCAGACCTACAGGACAGTGTTAATGTGCTAGGGTCGCTGGTCAGCACCGACTCGGTGGGCCGAAGGGCCTGGTTCCGTGCTGTATCTCTAAACTAAATTAAACAGAGACACAAAATGCTGGAGTAACTCAGTGGGACAGGCAGCATCTCTGGATGGAAGGAATGGGTGACATTTCGGGTCGAGAACCTTCTTCCCTTTCCGTCTATGAGCCGAAACGTCACCCATTCCTTCCCTCCAGAGATGCTGCCTGTCCCGCTGAGGTACTCCAGCATTTTGTGTCTACATAGAAACATAGAAACATAGAAAATAGGTGCAGGAATAGGCCATTCGCCCCTTCGAGCCTGCACCGCCATTCAATATGATCATGGCTGATCATCCAACTCAGTATCCTGTACCTGCCTTCTCTCCATACCCCCTGATCCCTTTAGCCACAAGGGCCACATCTAACTTCCTCTTAAATATAGCCAATGAACTGGCCTCAACTACCTTCTGTGGCAGAGAATACCACAGATTCACCACTGTGTGAAAAATGATTTTCTCATCTCGGCCCTAAAAGACTTCCCTCTTATCCTTAAACTGTGACCCCTTGTTCTGGACTTCCCCAACATCGGGAACAATCTTCCTGCATCTAGCCTGTCCAATCCCTTAAGAATTTTGTAAGTTTCTATAAGATCCCCCCTCAATCTTCTAAAATCTAGCGAGTACAAACCGAGACTTTCCAGTCTTTCTTCATATGAAAGTCCTGACATCCCAGGAATCAGTCTGGTGAACCTTCTCTGTACTCCCTCTATGGCAAGAATGTCTTTCCTCAGATTTAAACCAGCAACTGCAGTTCCTTCCTACACAGATGGGAAGAAGCTTCTCCCTAGTCTGGTTGTGAGCTGGGACATATAAGATCATGGCCGGTCCATTGAAGGAGAGGTATTCTGAGTCAGTAAAACGCATGCAAACAGTATTAAATTCAACGCCTCCAAAACCCATGTCATCCAAAACTGGCCTCAATCATTCAACTGTGTTTACACAGCCTTAGGAGAGTGTTTAAAAAAGAAGGCCTACTCTCTGCTTGACAACAGGGGTTGCCATGGGAGAGCGGGCGACCTCTGACCTGGAAGTGTTCTGTCGGCGCGGATGGGCCATGTTTTAACGGCGTCGGGTTTGACCCCTGACCCTGGGGCGTTTGGCTGGACGGTCCGAGCCTGGGTCGGGTGGGAATGTGTGGGAGAGGAGGTCGCTCCAGGTCACAGGCGGAGAGAGAACAAACATCTTCTCATGAGACACGAGGCTATCACAAATTGCCAAGGAAGGACGTCAGCCGTTGGAGTTGTGAAACAAGCTGTAAATCAAACAGCGGGCGGGGGTGGGGAGGTGCAGCATCTCTGGAGAAAAGGAATGGAAGACGAGACCCTGACCCAAAATGTCACCTATTCCCTTTCTCCGGTGATGCTGCCCGACCCACTGAGTTACTCCAGCATTTCGTGTCTATCTTCGGTTCAAACCAGCATCTGCAGTTCCTTCTTACAAGATCCCCATGGTCGTATTGAACGATGACCAGTGTGGACTGGGTGGGCCGAAGGGCCTCTTTCCCTGCTGTATCTCTAAACTATAATATTTCAGCAAGACCCTTAGAGGTGGGATCACCGGGATAGGGCAGGGAGATTGGTGACCGATTGAGAAGTCCACACTGTAGTGGGCAGAGGGGATGTTCCCCACATCTCCCCCCTCCCTACCTTCCCCCCACCACCACCCCCCCCTCTCCACCCTCTCAATGTGACCATACTGGAGCTCAGAGAGTTAACATCTGCCCAGCCCCCACTGACCCATGCAGTCAGCATCTGGGCCCAGATGTTTCGCATTCCACTGGATGTTACATTTTGCCCTGTGAAGAATGCCAGACATTTAATCTGCTCACGGCTCCCTTGATTCCGTACAGAGTTCCATCACACAGCCTGGGGCAGCTGGTGAGGGGAGGCCAAGGATCAGTTTAGTTTATTGTCACTCACATATACAATGCAAAGCCTTTCTGCTGTGTGAATAGACCATATATGATTACAATCGATTGTACAAACACACGATAAAGGGAATAACGTTTAGTGCAAGATATAGCCCAGTAAAGTTCCATTAAAGGGTGGTGGAGGGGGGGGGGGGGGGGGGAGTTTCAACTAAACTCTGCCTCACAGTGCCAGAGACCCAGGTTCGATCCTGACTACGGGTGCTGTCTGTGTGACGCTTTACATTCTCCCCGTGACCTGCGTGGGTTTTCTCCGGGTGCTCTGGTCTCCCCCCACACTCCAAACATGTACAGGCTTGTAGAGTTATTCGGCCTCTGTATATCGTCCCTAGTGTGTAGGGTAGTGCGAGAGTCATTTAGAACGGAGACGAGGAAACACTTTTTCACAGGGAGAGTTGTGAGTCTGTGGAATTCTCTGCCTCAGAGGGCGGTGGAGGCGGGTTCTCTGGATACTTTCAAGAGAGAGCTAGATAGGACTTAATGATAGCGGAGTCAGGGGAAATGGGGAGAAGGCAGGAACGGGGTACTGATTGGGGATGATCAGCCATGATCACATTGAATGGCCGTGCTGGCTCAAAGAGCTGAATGGCCTACTCCTGCACCTATTGTCTATAGTATGGGTGATTGCTAGTTGTCGTGGACTCGGTGGGCCACAGGGCATGTTTAAACTAAACTAAACTAAACTTAAGATAGTCCGAGGGTATCCAATGAGGTAGATGGTAGCTCTTTAGTCAGAGGGTGGTGAATCTGTGGAATTCACTGCCATAGAAGGCTGTGGAGGCAAAGTCAGTGGATATTTTTAAGGCAGAGATATATAGATTCTTGATTAGTGCGGGTGTCAGGGGTTATGTGAAGAAGGCAGGAGATTGGGGTTAGGTGGGGGAGATATATCAGCCATGATTGAATGGCGGAGTAGACTTGATGGGCCAAATGGCCTCAGTCTGCTCCTATCACATGAACATGACGATCGTTCTCCAGTTGGTGAGAGGGTTGTCCAGTTGCCCAAGAGAGAGTTAGATTTACCTCTTAGGGCTAACGGAATCAAGGGATTTGGAGAGAAGGCAGGAACGGGGTACTGATTGTGGATGATCAGCCATGATCACATTGGATGGTGGTGCTGGCTCAAAGGGTCGAATGGTCTACTCCTGCACCTATTGTCTATGTTTCTATGTTTGCTGGGAAGAAACTGTTCCTGACCAACAAAAAGTTTGGTGTCTTTCACCGAGTTGTTGACCTTCCAGCAGCACTTAATGCCCGTCTCCGAATGTGTCCCTGAGAACGTTTTTCCCCCCCCAAAAATAAGCTTTATTCTGAATTTCCCCTTCTCTGTGACCCTCAGGATTATCTGGGCTGCATCATCGATTGTGGGGAACTCCCCTTGCAACCCGACGAAGTCAACACCTTGTTCTGTAACATCGAGGACATCTATCAGTTCAACAGGTAAAAGGGGCAAAGAGTGATGGGTGGATACAGGTGAGGGGGGGCAGTGTGATAGACAGATGGGTGGAGTAAATATGTCGGAAGGAACTGCAGATGCTGGTTTTAAACCGAAGATAGACACCAAAAACCTGGAGTAACTCAGCGGGTCGGGCAGCGTGTCTGGAGAGAAGGAATGGGCGACGTTTGGGGCTGAGATCCTTCTTCGGACTGAGGGTCGGGGGGAAAGAGAAACGAGAGATGGAGAACGGAGACAAGGAAACACTTTTTCTCACAGAGAGTGGTGAGTCTGTGGAATTCTCTGCCTCAGAGGGCGGTGGAGGCAGGTTCTCTGGATGCTTTCAAGAGAGAACTAGATGGGGCTCTTAAAAATAGCGGAGTCAGGGGATATGGGGAGAAGGCAGGAACGGGGTACTGATTGTGGATGATCAGCCATGATCACATTGAATGGCGGTGCTGGCTCGAAGGGCCGAATGGCCTACTCCTGCACCTGTTGTCTATTGTCTATTGCCTATTGAGATACAGACGGTGATGTTGAGAGAGATGGAGGAGAAATGAATGAATGACTGAGTTGGATGATCAGCCATGATCATATTGAATGGCGGTGCAGGCTCGAAGGGCCGAATGGCCTACTCCTGCACCTATTTTCTATGTATGTATCTATGTATCTATGACATGCACACAAAGTAACCGCGGCACGGTGGCGCAGCGGTAGAGTTGCTGCCTTACAGCGAATGCAGCGCCGGAGACCCGGGTTCGATCCCGACTACGGGTGCTGTCTGTACGGAGTTTGTATGTTCTCCCCGTGACCGCGTGGGTTTTCTCCGAGATCTTCGGTTTCCTCCCACGCTCCAAAGACGTACAGGTTTGTAGGTTAATTGGCTTGGTGTATGTGTAAAAATTGTCCCCAGTGTGTGCAGGATAGTGTTAGTGTGCGGGGATCGATGGTCAGTGCGGACACGGCCTATTTTCACGCCGTATCTCCAAACTACACTAAACTAAACTAAAATATAACGTTGCTCTTTCTCCTTGCAGTGAGCTCCTGGATGACTTGGAACGCAGCAAGGACCCCATCGGAGTGGCCGAGTGCTTTGTTGATCGGGTGAGCAAACAGACTCCACCATCTCCTCGAACCCCCCCCCCCCCCCCTCTCCCCCTCCGACAATCAGCAACTTGGTCTTAAAGATAGCGGAGTCAGGGGATATGGGGAGAAGGCAGGAACGGGGTACTGATTGGGGATGATCAGCCATGATCACATTGAATGGCGGTGCTGTCTCGAAGGGCCGAATGGCCTACTCCTGCACCTGTTGTCTATTGTCTATTGTGTCCCCTTTGGTCGCTTGTTTCCACACCTTACCCTTCCATATCCCTCATTTCCCACTCTCCTGACTCTCAGTCTGAAGAAGGGTCTCGACCTGAAACGTCACCCATTCCTTCTCTCCAGAGATGCTGCCTGTCCCGCTGAGTTACTCCAGCATTTTGTGTCTATCTTTGGCAACAATATCTAACCAGCCCCCCCACCTCCCCAGTACCTCAGAGTGAACTTGGTGGGTTCAAGGCCCCTCCCAGGAATTCTGATCGACCCAAAATGCTGCAATTTGAGGGCGGCACATAGTGGCACAGAGGTAGAGTTGCTGCCTCACAGCGCCAGAGGCCCAGGTTCGATCCTGACTACGGGTGCGGTCTGTCAGTACAGAGTTTGCACGTTCTCCCCGTGACCTGCGTGGCTTTTCTCCGGGTGCTCCGGTTTCCGCCCACATCCCAAAGCCGTGCGGGTTTTGTAGGTTAATTGGCCCTCTGTCTATCGATCATCCGGTGCGTCAGGACTGGATGAGAAAATGGGATAGCATGGAACTCGTGTGAACGGATGAACGATCGATGGTCGGGGTGGACTCGGTGGTCCGGAGGGTTCTTTTTCCATGCTACATCTCTAAATTAAAAATTAATAAAGAAAATGTATGAGGCATCTCGGTGGGTGGCCTGTGTGTTAGCAGAGCTCCCTGTCACAAATGCCGCATAAATCTGACTTGCCTTAGTCGGGATCAGGATTTGAATTCCTTTGGGATTTCACTTCAAAGACGGCAGTGGGGTGGAATGTCGGATCGGATGATCCAATCCCAACAGTCAGAACCTCCCTGGTGGTTCCCAACCTCTCTCCCCTTCCCCCTCAACCCCCCCTGGCCCCTCTCTCCCCTTCCCACTCCCTCGCCTTCCCACTCCCTCCCCTATCTCTACCCCTCTCTCCCTCCTTCCCCCTCTCCCTTTCCCACCCCCCCTTCCCCCTCTCCTCCTCCTTCCCCCTCTCTCCCCTTCCCACCCTCCCTTCTCTCCCCCCTTTACCCCTCTTCCCTCCTCTTCCTCCTCTTCCCCCTCTTCCCCCTCTTACCGACTCCCTCCCCTCTCTCTACCCCTTTCCACCCCTTTCCCCCCTCTTCCCCCCTCTTCCCCACTCCCTCCCCTCTACCCCTTTCCCCCCCCCTCTTTCCTCTCTCTCTCCCTCTTTCCCCCTCTCTCCCCCATTTCCACTCTCTTCCCCTTCCTTCTCTCTCCTCCCCCCTTCTCTCCCCTTCCATCCCACTTCCCTTCCCCCTCTCTCCCCCTTCCCCTCTCTCCCACCCCACCCCCTTTTCTGCCCCTTCCTCCCTCATTCCCACTCCGACTCCCCCCCCCCCCCCCCCGGCATTCTATGCACCAGCTCCTCAGTCCCTGTGACCCCGGGCCTATCGATCTTTCATCTATATAAACCCCGATGACTGACTGACAGTGGTATTCTGTCCCCACAGAGTGAAGAGTTCGACATCTACACCCTCTACTGCATGAACTACCCCAAGTAAGTCACCTCTGGGTGGGGTACGTGTGTGACCGAACCCTGGGCAGGCCAGGGTTCGGAGTTCAGGGGTCATCAGATGGGCCTGATGGCGTTGTGAGGCTCGGTTGTCAAGGTTACGGGCCTATCCCATCCTCGCTAGGCCCTGGCCTTACTTTAGTTCCGTTTAGTTTTGTTCTAACGTGTACCGAGGTACAGTGAAAAGCTTTGGTTTCCACTAGTGGGAGCGTTTAGGACCAGACTGCCTCAGAATAAAAGGACATAACTTTAGAAAGGAGATGAGGAGGAATTTCTTTAGTCGGAGTATGGTGAACCTGTGGAATTAATTGTCACAGACGGCGGTGGAGGCCAAGTCAATGGGTATTTTTAAGGCAGAGATAGATTCTTGGTTAGTATGGGTGTCAGGGGCTATGGGGAGAAGGCAGGAGAATGGGGTTAGGATGGAAAGATAGATCAGCCATGATTGAATGGCGGAGTAGACTTGATGGGCCGAATGGCCTAATTTTTCTCCTATCACTTCTGGAAGCTGTGTAATTTGGCCTTAACGCTGCACACTCTCTCTAACCTCTCTCTCTCTCTCTCACTCCCCACAGCTCAGTGACTGTCCTACGAGACTGCATGAGGAACGAGATTTTGGCCAAGTTTTTCCGCGCCCGCCAGACCACACTCTCGCACTCCTTGCCCCTGGAGACGTACCTGTTGAAGCCCGTGCAGAGGATCCTCAAATATCACCTCCTGCTGCAGGTAAACAATAGACAATAGGTGCAGGAGGAGGCCATTCGGCCCTTCGAGCCAGCACCGCCATTCAATGTGATCATGGCTGATCATCCCCAATCAGTACCCCGTTCCTGCCTTCTCCCCATATCCCCTGACCCCGCTATTTTTAAGAGCCCTATCTAGCTCTCTCTTGAAAGCATCCGGAGAACCCGCCTCCACTGCCCTCTGAGGCAGAGAATTCCACCGACTCTGGCGTAGGGTGGGGGAGGGGAGGTGAGGGGTGGGGATGGGGTTGAGCGGTTGGTGCGGAGGGGGAGGGGGAGGGGAAGTGAGGGGTTTGCTGTGAGTCTGGGCGGTAATGCCTTGCGTGGTTCCCGGCAGGAGTTGGCGAAACACTTTGACAAGAGCGCGGGGGGTTACGAGATGGTGAAGGAAGCCATCATCACCATGACGGCCGTGGCCTGGTACATCAACGACATGAAGAGGAAGCAGGAGCAGGCCGTGCGGCTGCAGGTAAAGGCAGATATGATAGTGGTGTTTAAGAGGCTTTTAGATAGGCACATGGATATATGGGGACAGGGGGGATATGGATTACGTGCAGGCAAAGGAGATCAGTTTAACTTGGCATCATGTTCAGCATGGACATTGTGGGCCGAATGGCCTCTTCCTGTTCTATGTTGTGTCAACTGCTGAATCCTGGTCTTGTGCTCCCCCCTGCTGGGCTACTCGGGTATGGCAAGCAAATGTTCTGAGTGAAAGGACACAAAGTGCTGAAGTAACTCATCGGCTCTGGAGAACATGATTGGAGATGTTTCGGGTCGAGAGTTTCCCTCAGTATGAAATGTCGCCTCTCCATGTTCTCCAGAGATGCTGTCTGATCCGCTGAGTTACTTCAGCACTTTGTGTCAATAGACAATAGACAATATGTGCAGGAGGAGGCCATTCGGCCCTTCGAGCCAGCACCGCCATTCAATGTGATCATGGCTGATCATCCCCAATCAGTACCCCGTTCCTGCCTTCTCCCCATATCTCCTGACTCCGCTATTTTTAAGAGCTCTATCTAGCTCTCTCTTGAAAGCATCCAGAGAACCGGCCTCCACCGCCCATCTGGGGCAGAGAATTCCACAGACTCACCACTCTCTGTGAGAAAAAGTGTTTCCTCGTCTCCGTTCTAAATGGCTTACCCCTTATTCTTAAACTGTGTGTGGCCCCTGGTTCTGGACTCCCCCAACATCGGGAACATGTTTCCTGCCTCTAGCGTTTCCAAGCCCTTAACAATTTTATATGTTTCATTGAGATTCCCTCTCATATTTCTAAACTCCAGAGTATACAGGGCCTGTCGCCATGGTGCACCTCGAAACTAAGATGTTCCTTGTCACGAAACAAGGAACTGCTGATGCTGGTTAATACTCTGGTTAATACTCAGGTCAAATGGCCTACTCCTGCACCTATTGTCTATTGTCTATTGTCATTTTGTGTCCTTTTGCCATCCTCTGCAGGAGATTCAGAACTCGCTGCTTAACTGGAATGGTCCCGACCTGATTGCGTTCGGGGAGCTGGTGCTGGAAGGAACGTTCAGGGTCCAGAGAGCCAAGAAGGAGAGAACGTTGTTCCTGTTCGACAAGATGCTGCTCATCACCAAGAAGAGAGCCGAGCATTTTAGTTACAGTCTGCACATCTTTGTAAGTGACACCGTCCTGAGGGACCCTGAGCCGGCACGCGCTGGAGTTTAGACGGATGAGGGGGGGGGGGGGGGGGGGGACCCCATTGAAACTCACCGAATAGTGATAAGCTTGGATAGAGTGGATGTGGGGAGGATGTTTCTACTAGTGTGAGAGTCTAGGACCACAGGCCAAGGGTGGCGCAGTGGTAGAGTTGCTGCCATTACAGCGACCCGGGTCTGATCCTGACTACGGGTGCTGTCTGTATGGAGTTTGCACGTTCTCCCTGTGACTGCGTGGGTTTTCTCCAGGTTCCCCAGTTTTCTCCCACACTCCAAAGACGTACAGGTTTGAAGGTTAATTGGCTCGGTAAAAATGGTAACTGTGGAGAATAACGCTAGTGTACGGGGATCGCTGGTCGGCGCGGATCGATAGGCCGAATGGCCCGTTTCCGTGCTGTATCTCTAAACTGAACTAACGTTAGATGTGGCCCTTGTGGCTAAAGGGATCAGGGGGTATGGAGAGAAGGCAGGTACAGGATACTGAGTTGGATGATCAGCCATGATCATATTGAATGGCGGTGCAGGCTCGAAGGGCCGAATGGCCTACTCCTGCACCTATTTTCTATGTTTCTATGTTATATGGATAGGAAAGGTTTAGAGGGATATGGGCCAAAGACTGGCAGGTGGGACTAGTGTAGATGGGGCATGTTGGGCCAAAAGGCCTGTTTCCACGCTGTATGGCTCTATCTCGGGACGACAGATGGCACAATGGGCTAAGTGTTCGGCTGGCAACCGGAAGGTAGCCGGTTCGAATCCCGCTTGGAGTGCATACTGTCGTTGTGTCCTTGGGCAAGACACTTCACCCACCTTTGCCTGTGTGTGAATGTGTGTGAGTGATTGGTGGTGGTCGGAGGGGCCGTAGGCGCAGATTGGCAGCCACGCTTCCGTCAGTCTGCCCCAGGGCAGCTGTGGCTACAGAAGTAGCTTACCACCACCGAGTGTGACTGAGGAGTGAATGAATAATGCGATGTAAAGCGCCTTGAGTATTAGAAAGGCGCTATATAAATCCCATCCATTATTATTATTATTATGTGAATCTGTGAATATGTGAGAACATAGCCACAGTTTTCTGGGGTGGGTTGGAGGGGCCGATCGGGGAAGATTTTCCAGTGCTTTGTGTGTAAGAAAGAACCGCAGATGCCGGTTCAAACTGAAGACAGACAGTCTGAAGAAGGGCCTCGACCCGAAAGGTCACCCATTCCTTCTCTCCCCAGAGATGCTGCCTGACCCAACCGAGCTACTCCAGCTTTTTGTGCCTTTCCCCAATGCAGTAATTTTTCCTCTCCTCTGCAGTGCTGCAACCTGACGTTATCGGAGAATGTGAAGGATTCGCTCAGCTTCCGTGTAACGGACCTGACAGTGTCTCGACAACAACACACCCTACAGGTCGGTGGTTCAGTCTCGACCCTCTTCCCCTCTTCCCTCCCCCCCCTCCTCCTCCATGGTCCCAGCCATGTTGGTGTTGAGACAGTGGCCTGCAGGGGGCAGCACCCATCACAATGTGAGAATCTTATAGAAACATATGAAACATATATGTAAGTAAGTACATTTATTGGCCAAGTATTCACATACAAGGGATTTGCCTTGGTGCTCCACCCACAAGTAACAACAACATGACATACAGTGACAGTTACAAATGACTCAGAAAACACTAAATAATAATAAGAAGAATTTAGAAGATTGAGGGGGATCTTATAGAAGCTTACAAAATTCTTAAGGGGTTGGACAGGCTAGATGCAAGAAGATTGTTGGGGAAGTCCAGAACAAGGGGTCACACAGTTTAAAGATAATATAAAGTTATATAATGCGCATAAATAACTGCACTTTTTTTAATTAATTGTATTTTAACTTGTATTTTAACTTGTATTTCAACTTGTTAAGTATGGAAGCTATTTGGGGAAATGTGTGGTGTTATGTCTGTCTTGAAGCTGTCGTGGCACTGTAATTTCCTGTAAAGGATTATTAAAGGTATAATCAATAAGGGACCGAGATGAGAAAAATTTTTTTTTCACACAGAGTGGTGAATCTGTGAAATTCTCTGCCACAGAAAGTAGTTGAGGCCAATTCATTTGCTATATTTAAGAGGGAGTTAGATGTGGCCCTTGTGGCTAAAGGGGATCAGGTGGTATGGAGAGAAGGCAGGTACAGGATATTGAGTTGGATGATCAGCCATGATCATATTGAATGGCGGTGCAGGCTCGAAGGGCCGAATGGCCTACTCCTGCACCTATTTTCCATGTTTCTATGTTTCTATTAATGATAAAACACCATTGATCAAGCATGTGAACCAACAAAATACCAGATCAAAGGGAGGCTACAGATTTTTGGCTGTTGAGTAGAGCAACTACTCGTGGATAAAAACTTTTTATGTCTGGCTGTGGCAGCTTTGACAGTCGCCTTCCAGAGGGAAGTAATTCAAAGAGTTTGTGGCCAGGGTGAGAGGGGTCAGAGGGGTGTACAAATTATTGTGTGCAGTTTTGGTCTCCTAATTTGAGAAAGAACATTCTTGAGGGAGTGCAGCATAGGTTCACTAGGTTAGTTCCCGAGATGGCGGGACTGACATATGAGGAAAGAATGGGTCGACTGGGCTTGTATTCACTGGAATTTAGAAGGATGAAAGTGGATCTTACAGAAATATATAAAATTCTTAAGGGGTTGGACAGGCTAGATGCAGGAAAAATGTTCCTGACGTTGGGGGAGTCCAGAAACAGGGGTCACAGTTTAAGAATAAGGGATAAGGCTATTTAGGGCTGAGATAGCGGAGTCAGGGGATTTGGGGAGAAAGCAGGAACGGGGTACTGATTTTGGATGATCAGCCATGACCATATTGAATGGCGGTGCTGGCTGGAAGGGCCGAATTTAGCCCCAAGAGCTAAATCTAACACTCTCTTGAAAACATCCAGTGAATTGGCCTCCACTGCCTTTTGTGGCAGGAAATTCCACAGATTCACAAATCTCTGGGTGAATGGGCTATGGTTGCAGAGCAAGGGGCCGTGGTTGCTAAGGCCTTGCTCGGGCCTACTATTGGTCTACTATCTGTGAAGGCCTCTGGGCCTATGTCCTGGGCCTATGTCCTGGGCCCATGTCCTGGGCCTATGTCCTGGGCCTCTGAGCCTATGTCCTGGGCCTCTGTCCTAGGCCTCTGTCCTGGGCCTCTGTTCCCAAGACCCCTCTGTTCACCAGCCTTGTTACTGAAGACAACTGCAGGCCGAGTCCCAATGTGAAGCTGTCCACATTCTTGTTTTTCAGGCGAAGAACCAAGAGGAAAAGAGGTTGTGGATCCATTACCTCAAGCGTCTAATCATAGAGAATCACCCTATCTCCATCCCTCAAAAGGTACTTACAGTACCTGAAATGTCACCTGTATCTCAAAACCTTTCCTATCCATATACCTGTCCAGGTGTCTTTTGAATATTGTTATTGTACCTGCCTCAACTACCTCCTCCTGAGTCTGAAGAAGGGGTGGGAGATTGCAACCTTCACGTGGTCCGCCCTGTTTCAACGGATGCAATCAATCAAATAAGATCAAATAGAACAAATCGTCCTACAACTTTAGGCTGTGCACGCCACACGCAAGAAGAAGAATTCTGAAGAAGAGTTTCAATCCAAAACGTCCAGAGATGCTCCCTGAATTATTCCAGCATATTGTGTCTATCTACCTCCTCCAGCTGCTCGTTCCATACACCCAGTGATGGAAATCGCTATCAAAATATGGAGGGGACAGGGGGGACACAATATCTTGGCGGCCACTCGCGCAAGACTCTCTCTAACTTCTACAGGTGCACAGTAGAGAGCATGCTGACCGGTTGCATCGTGGCTTGGTTCGGCAATTTGAGCGCCCTGGAGAGGAAAAGACTACAAAAAGTAGTAAACACTGCCCAGTCCATCACCGGCTCTGACCTTCCTTCCATCGAGGGGATTTATCGCAGTCGCTGCCTCAAAAAGGCTGGCAGTATCATCAAAGACCCACACCATCCTGGCCACACACTCATCTCCCTGCTACCTTCAGGTAGAAGGTACAAGAGCCTGAAGACTGCAACAACCAGGTTCAGGAATAGCTACTTCCCCACAGCCATCAGGCTATTAAACCTGGCTCGGACAAAACTCTGATTATTAATAACCCATTTTCTGTTATTTGCACTTTATCAGTTTATTTATTCATGTGTGTATATATTTATATAATGGTATATGGACACACTGATCTGTTTTGTAGTAAATGCCTACTATGTTCTGTGTGCTGAAGCAAAGCAAGAATTTCATTGTCCTATACAGGGACACATGACAATAAACTCACTTGAACTTGAACACGCGAGGCTTCGGGGGCTTCTTTGGGCCTTGTGAGCGGTAATTACAGCTCAATCCAGCGCTAAATGCAGCTCAACTCTGCCTATCTCGCCGGGTTAACCTACAGCCCTGCCTGGACCGACGGAATACCAGTCCAGAGCTTCTCTGCACTGGCTGTAAACCTGGGCCATATTTCCCGTAAATCCAGGCAGGGCTGTAGGTTAACCTGGCGGGACAGGCAGAGTTGAGCTGGGATTAGCGCTGCTTCTCTGCGCTGGCTGTGGGCCTGGGGGCACCGCGCCCGTCTGACTCCCAACGTCTCTGGCCGCCCCCGCTAGAGATTCTGCCTATCCCGCTGTTACTCCAGCATTTTGTGCCTATCTAAAGGTCATAAGGGGTAGAAGTAGCAGTAGAATCAGGCCATTCAGCCCATCAAGCCTACTCCGCCATTCAATCACGGCTGATTTTGTGTTTATCTCCGGTGTAAACCAGCATCTGCAGTTCCCTCCTACACATTATATTTAGTTTAGTTTAGTTTATTGTCACGTGTACTGAGGTACAGTGAAAGGCTTTTTTGTTACCAGTGACTGCAGTTCTTTGTTTCTCCATTTCTTGGTGTTAACTTGTTTTTTTTTCCTTACTTCACAGGCTAAGCAAGTGCTACTGGAAAACTACTCTCATTGTAAGTACACCTTCCTCCCAGGTCTGGTCTGGGCTGCTTGTCTGTCCATGAATCATAAGATGTTCCTGTTGCCACATTTGACCCTGGCCTTCATCCTTCTGACTGCAGTATTGACCCACTTTAGACTTTAGATAAAACTGGTCCGCGCCGACCAGCGATCACCCCATATGCTAGCACTATCCTTCACAAGAGGGATAATTTTACAACTTGGAATTCTTGGAAGTATTGGAATTGGAGGGCGGTGGAGGCAGGCTCTCTGGATGCTTTCAAGAGAGAGCTAGATAGGGCTCTTAAAAATAACGGGGTCACGGGATATGGGGAGAAGGCAGGAACGGGGTACTGATTGGGGATGATCAGCCATGATCGCATTGAATGGCGGCGCTGGCTTGAAGGGCCGAATGGCCTACTCCTGCACCTATTGTCTATTGTCTATTGTCTAACTTACCAACGCCAATTAACCTACCAACCTGCGCGTCTTTGGAGTGTGGGAGGAAACCGGAGCGCCCGAAGAAAACCCACGCAGGTCACTTGGGGAACGTACAAACTCCGTACAGACAGTTCCCGTAGTCAGGATCGAGCCTGGGTGTCTGGCGCTGTGAGGCAGCAACTCTACCGCTGCGCCACCGTGCCGCCCGCACTCGCCGATCACACTCGCCGTCGACACGGTCGCTTGACTTGCGTGACGTTTGTCGATAACTAGTCACGAGCTTTCACTGGTTCACTTTCAGACTCGCCGGAGAATCGCTTCAGCCCAGAGCCCACGAGGAAAGTCTTTTCCTCGCCCCGTCTAGACGACTCCCGAGGATGCTCGCGAGGGCGCAGACAGTCCGGTAAGTCTAGGCGGTCCGGTGGGGTTTCAGACAATCTGGTGAGCCCTGACTGTCTGGTGACATTGTAGACTTAAGGGCGGCACAGTGGAGCAGCGGTAGAGTTCCTTCCTCACAGTGTCACTGACCTGGGTTCGATCCTGACCTCGGGTACTGTCTGTGTTGAGTTTGCACGTTCCCCCGGTGACCGTGTGGGTTTTCTCCAGGTGCTCCGGTTTCCTCCCACTCTCCAAAGACGTGCAATTTTGGAGGTTAGTTGGGGCAATCCTCCCTCTGTGTCCTTTTGCACCAACCTTATACAACAGTAGAGGCTGGTTAAGCCCACTCGACCTAGTGTGGGGGCTGTAGATGGGTTGGAATCAAACCAAACCAAACTTGGTGGTGCTGCGGTAGAGCTACTGCCTTTCTGACTACGGGTGCTGTCTGTGCGGAGTTTGCACGTTCTCCCCGTGACCTGCGGGGGTTTTCTCCAAGATCTTCGGTTTCCTCCCACACTCCAAAGACGTACAGGTTTGTAGGTTAATTGGCTTGGTGTAAATGTAAATTGTCCCGAGTGTGTGTAGGATAGTGTTAGTGCATCCAGAGAACCCGCCTCCACCGCCCTCTGAGGCAGAGAATTCCACAGACTCACCACTCTCTGTGAGAAAAAGTGTTTCCTCGTCTCCATTCTAAATGGCTTACTCCTTATCCTTAAACTGTGGCTCCTGGTTCTGGACTCCCCCAACCTCTCAACCATCTCAACCATCTCCACTATCTCAACCATGGCAAACAGTCGGTAAAGCAAGGGTTTGTGTGTGTGTGTGTGTGTGTGTGTGTGTGTGTGTGTGTGTGTGTGTGTGTGTGTGTGTGTGTGTGTGTGTGTGTGTGTCTATCTGTGTGTGCGTGTGCGTGTGTGTGCGTGTGTGTGTGTGTGCGTGTGCGTGTGTGAATATGTGTGTGTGTGTGTGTGTGTGTGTGTCTCTCAGTATATGTATATATACGCACACACTAAACTTTTTTCTTATTTATTATATTGTTCACTGTGCAATATTTACATATTCTGTTGTGCTGTTGCAAGTAAGAATTTCCTTGTTCTGTCCGAGACACATGACAATAAAACACTCTCGACTCTTGATTTTCTAAATTTAGTTTTTCTTTGATCTAGAACCTCCAGCGTTCATTTACACCCCGGAAAGAGCAAAGAAAGTCTTCCCGTTGCTGACCACGGAGAGCCCTATGTCGTTCCGACGGGGAAGGAGACAGTCCGGTAAGTCCTCGCCTGCTGGGATCATCATTCAACAGGTTGGGAGTTGCCGGAGGTTTGACCAGAGGCAGTAATTAGTTTAGTTTCCTTTCGAGATACAGCCTTCGGTCCACCGAGTCCGTGCCGACCAGCGATCCCCGCACGCTAACACCATCCTACACACCCTAGGGACAATTTACATTTATACCAAGCCAAGTAACCTGCAAACCTGTTTAAGAAGGAACTGCAGATGCTGGAAAATCGAAGGTAGACACAAAGATGCTGGAGAAACTCAGCGGGTGCAGCAGCATCTATGGAGCGAAGGAATCGCTCCATTGATTCCTCCTTCGCTCCATAGATGCTGCTGCACCCGCTGAGTTTCTCCAGAATTTTTGTGAACCTACAAACCTGTACGTCTTTGGAGTGTGGGAGGAAACCGAAGATCTCGGGGGAAATCCACGCGGTTCACGGGGAGAACGTGCAAACTCCGTACAGACAGCACCGGTAGTGGGGAACGAACCCGGGTCTCTGGCGCTGTGAGGCAGCAACTCTACCGCTGCGCCACCTCATGGTTCCTTTCTCTTTCCAGAGCCAAGCAAACAGATCCAAGCAGCCATTGATCAAACCGGTAAGTAATTTTTCTTTACATCCATATCCCTCCCCAGTTTAGAAACAAGGAACTGCAGATGCCGGTTTATACCAAAGATAGACACAAAGTGCTGGAGTAACTCGGGGAGTCAGGCAGCGTATCTGGAGAGCATGGATAGGCGACGTTTCGAGTCGGGGCCATACTTCAATCTGAAGAAGGGTCTCGATCTGAAGTCACCCATGCATATTCTCCAGAGATGCTGCCTGACCCGCTGAGATACTGCAGCAGACACAAAACACTGGAGTAACTGAACAGGTCAGGCAGCATCACCTTGAACCTCTGGTCCTCTGGTCCTCGATTCCCCTACTCTGGACAAGAGACTCTGTGTGACAGTCTACCTGATCTATTCCTCTCAAGATTTTATAC
Organism: Amblyraja radiata; assembly: GCF_010909765.2. Taxonomy (NCBI): domain Eukaryota; kingdom Metazoa; phylum Chordata; class Chondrichthyes; order Rajiformes; family Rajidae; genus Amblyraja; species Amblyraja radiata. The sequence goes on from NC_045996.1 coordinate 13,079,805, forward strand.
ACCTCTATAAGATCACCCCTCATCCTCCTGCACTCCAGGGAATAGAGTCCCAGCCTGCCCAGCCACACTGTGGTTGGTCTATGACAGATCATTGATGATATTAGCACCAAACAACTTGAGGTTCTCAACCATTGATGCTGTCTGGGGATTGATCTGTTGAGGAGATGAACAGACTTCTTTATTTTCAAAGCTAATGAGGGCATAATTCACACTTTCACATCTGTGAAGCCACTCGGAAAACTCAATGGGGCATTTTTAATTCTCAGAGGGGTGGTGGAGGGGGGGGGGGGGGGGGGGGGGGATGAGAGAGTTCCAACTCCTCCTGTGTGATTTGCTCCTCCCCCTGCACACTTCTCTGGCTGGGGGCGGTGGGGGTTTAAATTGTGTGCCTTTGATTTCATCCTTGTGTGTGTGTGTGTGTGTGTGTTTGGCGAAGCCTTTGATCTTGGGACATGCTGTCACACAGGGCGCTGGATTGGAGCTGGGCTTTTGAGCTTTAGTTTTAGAGATACAGCGCGGAAACAGGCCCTTCGGCCCACCGGGTCCGCCCCGCACACTACCAATACTATCCTACACACCCACTAGGACTGTAAACTCCTATCTCACCAGGGGCTAACTTTACCGTACCACTCTACTGCTTTTTGTTTTTAATTAGTTTTTTTCCCTTTTTCCTTCCGCCCATAATATTTAATATGAAAAAGAATATGTGATTCTGTTCCATTCAGTTTGTAGTTTGTTTGTTTGTTTGTCTTTTGCACAAAGTCCGCGAGCGTTGCCACTTTTCATTTCACTGCACATCTCGTTTGTGTATGTGACGTATAAACTTGACTTGACTTGACTAGGGACAATTTTTACATTTACCAAGCCAAATATTTAAGAGAGAGTTAGATAGAGTTCTAGGGGCTAGTGGAGTCAAGGGATATGGGGAGAAGGCAGGCACGGGTGATTGATAGGGGACGATCAGCCATGATCACAATGAATGGCGGTGCTGGCTCGAAGGGCCAAATGGCCTCCTCCTGCACCTATTGTCTATGTTTCTATGTTTCTATAACCTACAAACCTGTACGTCTTTGGAGTGTGGGAGGAAACCGAAGATCTCGGAGAAAACCCACGCAGGTCACTGGGGGGAGGAACATAGATACATAGATACATAGAAAATAGGTGCAGGAGTAGGCCATTCGGCCCTTCGAGCCTGCACCACCATTCAATATGACCATGGCTGATCATCCAACTCAGTATCCCGTACCTGCCTTCTCTCCATACCCCCTGATCCCTTTAGCCACAAGGACCACATCTAACTCCCTCTTAAATATAGCCAATGAACTGGCCTTAACTACCCTCTGTGGCAGAGAGTTCCAGAGATTCACCACTCTCTGTGTGAAAAATGTTTTTCTCATCTCGGTCTTAAAGGACTTCCCCCTTATCTTTAAGCTGTGACCCCTTGTCCTGGACTTGCCCAACATCGGGAACAATCTTCCTGCATCTAGCCTGTCCAACCCCTTAAGAATTTTGTAAGTTTCAATATGATCATGGCTGATCATCCACAATCAGTACCCCGTTCCTGCCCTCTCCCCATATCCCCTCACTCCGCTATCTTTAAGAGCCCTATCTAGCTCTCTCTTGAAAGCATCCAGAGAACCGGCCTCCACCGCCCTCTGAGGCAGAGAATTCCACAGACTCACCACTCTCTGTGAGAAAAAGTGTTTCCTCGTCTCCGTTCTAAATGGCTTACTCCTTATTCTTAAACTGTGTGGCTGCTGGTTTCTATAAGAGCATAAGTTTCTATAAGAACGTACAAACTCCATGCAGACAGCACCCGTAGTTGGGATCGAACCCGGGTCTCCGCTGTAAGGCAGCAGCTCTAACCATGCCTAACCCCGAGAGGGTTATAATATTATAAATAGCCCAAAAGGCAACTATAACACACTCCTTAGTCTCCTGCATAAAACTTTATAGATTCTGGAATGATATTTTTGAAATATTTACAAAATTATTCAAGACAAGAATGGAACCTAATACTGAAATGATTATATTTGGCGTAATGGAAGATGGGAATAAATTGAACACATCTCAAAATCTATTCCTTAACTATGGTTTAATAATAGCAAAAAAATTAATTCTTAAATTTTGGAAAGGTACATCAATACCAACGCTTAAAATGTGGATTGCAAGTATGTTGGACACCGCTCATCTTGAGGAAATGCGATTCCTCCTAATGGATAAATCAGACCAATTCATAACGAGTTGGTCTCCATTCGTCGTTTTTTTGGAATCATATGGTGCAACACAATTGTAAAAAATAACTGTTTCAGGACTGGACGAGGGTTGGTCAAGACTATAAATAATGATCTCCTCTTTTTTTTTTTTTTTTTTTTTCTTTTTTTCTCTCTATTCTCTCTCTCAACTTTTTTCATTTACTCGTTTTCTTTTTTCACACACTATATATTTCACATCTTTCTATCCTTTACTATCTAACTTCTTTTTCTTATTCTAATCTTTTTTCAGTGTAACAAAAAAAAAAAAAAGAAGTTGTACATAAAATGTATTATGAAAATATATATTAGGCACTTTGGTGCCATATGACTGTACTTACTTCTAATAAAATAAAATATAAAAAAAAAAAAAAAAAAAAAAAATAATATTATAAATGGTTTTGTTTGCAATTTACAAAAATCAAGAGAAAAGTAATTCTATAATTGCAATTGGAGGAGATGAAAGGCAGCTGTGACCGGGAGTGCTCTCTGCTCGTTTCCCAATGCATTATTCTCCATTGATGTTGTCCTCATTAGTGGTGAGTTCATGTGGCCAATCCCGTGCAGCTCTTTGATAGTTTCGATCATCCCTTTAAAGTGGGGTTGGCTTTTGCTGTCAACTGCAGGGCCTTCTGATGTGAAACTCTGCACATCAGCTGCTGAAATTAATTTCCTTCACTGCATCATCTGTGTCTTCTCAACCTTCAGTCAGAGAGTTAAAAAGCACGGAAACAGGCCCTTCATCCCACCAGGTCCATGTTTGAGAAATGAG
>NC_045996.1:13087828-13108274 GCF_010909765.2 Amblyraja radiata
CAACTCTACAAGACTGCACCCCTCATCCTCCTGCACATCAAGGAATGGAATCCCAGCCTGCGCAATCTCTCCCTAGAGCGCACATCCCCGAGTCCTGGCAAATGATCTGAAATGTCCCCGATGGTGGGAGAGTCCAGAACCAGGGGCCACACAGTTTAAGAATAAGGGGTAGGCCATTTAGAACGGAGATGAGGAAACACTTTTTCTCACAGAGAGTGGTGAGTCTGGAATTCTCTGCCTCAGAGGGCGGTGGAGGCCGGTTCTCTGGATGCTTTCAAGAGAGAGCTAGATAGGGCTCTTAAAGATAGCGGAGTGAGGGGATATGGGGAGAAGGCAGGAACGGGGTACTGATTGGGGATGATCAGCCATGATCATATTGAAACTTACAAAATTCTTAAGGGGTTGGACAGGCTAGATGCAGGAAGATTGCTCCCGATATTGGGGAAGTCCTGAACAAGGGGTCACAGTTTAAGGATAAGGGGGAAGTCTTTTAGGACCGAGTTGAGAAAAAAACACAGAGAGTGGTGAATCTATGGAATTCTCTACCACAGAAAGTAGTTGAGGCCACAGTTCATTGGCTATATTTAAGAGGGAGTTAGATGTGGCCCTTGTGGCTAAAGGGATCAGGGGGTATGGAGAGAAGGCAGGTACAGGATACTGAGTTGGATGATCAGCCATGATCAATATGAAAGGCAGTGCAGGCTCGAAGGGCCGAATGGCCTACTTCTGCACTTATTTTCTATGTTTCTATGAGAGAAGGCAGATACAGGATACTGAGTTGGATGATCAGCCATGATCATATTGAATGGCGGTGCAGGCTCGAAGGGCCGAATAGCCTACTCCTGCACCTATTGTCTATTGTGTATTGAAATAGCCACATAAATTCACTCTTCCTTTCTCTCTCGGTGCAGATATTCGCGGGGATGGAGTGTTTGCAGAAGAGGGCTTGCGATGACCTGCACGCCATCATGGAGGAGAACCCGGGGCAGTGCAGAGTCCCTGGTGTGGAGGACACCCTGGTGGATGTGCTGGACGTAGAAGGTCCACCACTGGTGGACAACTCCTCATCCATCAAGGCCGAGGAGAGTGGACCCTGCAACAGCGGGTCTTCCGAAGACGGTGATCCCCGCAAAGAAAGTAGAATTCCCTCTTTGAGGAACCTGGAGAACTCGGGAGAGTTGGAGGAAAGAGATCAACATGTTCCGGAGGATGGTGGTCACTGTGTTAATGGTGGACCCAGAAGCATGGACAATGCTGGTATTGGCCAAAGTCTATTACTGATGGTCAAGGATGGCTGGACTCCGGACGGTGTGGGTGATGCATCAACCATTGGAGAGGACAGTGCCAACACCAATGGCCATGAGATGGAGGCGGAGGGCCAGGCTGTGGAGGAGATGGTTCCCACGGAGCAAGGTCTGATCTCCAGCCCTGATGATGGACAAGAGAAGGGAAGAGTTGGCACCAAGGATTCTTCGCGGACCGAAGATGATCGGTTGCTGATCGAGAAGATCAAGAACTACTACGAGGCAGCGGAGATGTCGGGCGATGCGTTCTACCTCCAGCGGCGGGAGAGCGTGTCGTTCATCCCCACGGGGGTGGTGAGGGATTCTGTCTTGCGCTTCAACTGCCGGCTAGCACACATCGAGGAGACGCACGGTGGCAAGGTGGGCGGCGGGGAGAACGTGGGCGAAGGCGGTGGGGAGAATGAGGCCGCGCCGATCCCACTGCCACGCATCCCCGGCCCGGAGCCCCCCCGGGAAGTCTCCGGTCTCTATCCACCCCCCGCTCCCCTCTCCGAAGGCCAGAACCTGCCGGCCTGCAACGGGCTGGCCAGCCCGGAGACGGAGACGGAGACCGAGTTCAGGTCTTGCGCCGAAATCATCAAGGTTTGGAGGGAGATGGAGAAGGCGGCTCACTTCTGGGGCGACTGCGACAGGCTCAAGAAACCACCGCCGCGAGCAGCCGCGACATCCGACGAGCCGCTGGTCATCGTCGAAGACTCCGACCTCCGCCCTCCCGGCGACTCCCCGGCCCCCGAGCGGAGACGTGCGGAGGGGGGAGGAGAACCCGCCGACCTCGCGTTTTGCTGCCACGGGCAGCGGGTCCTGTGCCCTGGCTCCGATGCCTGCCTCCTCCAAAACTCGGAGAAGATCATGAATAAGGTTCAGGTGCTGGCTAAGATGTACAGCCAGAGGATCGCCAGGAAGAAAGCCCCCATGCAGCGGCAAGCGTGGGAGCCACGTCCAATGCAGCTCAAGCAGCGACGCAGGAGGCCGGCGCATCTGTCCAGGGCACTGGAGTGCCAGCACATCCACACCTACGGTGGGTAAACATAGAAACATGGGAAAATAGGTGCAGGAGGAGGCCATTCAGCCCTTCGAGCCAGCACCTCCATTCAATAGACAATAGACAATAGGTGCAGGAGGAGGCCATTCAGCCCATCGAGCCAGCACCTCCATTCAATAGACAATAGACAATAGGTGCAGGAGGAGGCCATTCAGCCCTTCGAGCCAGCGCCACCATTCAATAGACAATAGACAATAGGTGCAGGAGGAGGCCATTCAGCCCATCGAGCCAGCACCTCCATTCAATAGACAATAGACAATAGGTGCAGGAGGAGGCCATTTAGCCCTTCGAGCAAGCACCACCATTCAATAGACAATAGGTGCAGGAGGAGGCCATTCAGCCCTTCGAGCCAGCGCCACCATTCAATAGACAATAGACAATAGGTGCAGGAGGAGGCCATTCAGCCCTTCGAGCCAGCACCTCCATTCAATAGACAATAGGTGCAGGAGGAGGCCATTCAGCCCTTCGAGCCAGCACCACCATTCAATATGTTAGACAATAGACAATAGGTGCAGGAGTAGGCCATTCAGCCCTTCGAGCCAGCACCACCATTCAATATGATCATGGCTGATCATCCAAAATCAGTGTTTAAGAAGGAACTGCAGATGCTGGAAAATCGAAGGTAGACGAAAGTGCTGGAGAAACTCAGCGGGTGCAGCAGCATCTATGGAGCGAAGGAAACAGGCAACGTTTCGGGCTATTTCAGACTGATGTGAGGTGGGGGGGGGGGGGGGGGAGAAGGAAGAGCCTGAGGGCTGAGGGAGAGCTGAGAAGGGGAGGAGACATCAAGGGCTACCAGAAATTGGAGAATTCAATGTTTATGCCGCTAGGGTTCAGACTGCCCAAGTGGAATATGAGGTGCTGCTCCTCCAATTGAAAATTGGGTTTCGGGTTTCGGCACGAAACGTTGCCTATTTCCTTCGCTCCATAGATGCTGCTGCACCCGCTGGGGGGGTGGAGGAGGGGGGGGGGGGGGGGGAGTCGTTTAGTGGGAATGTTGATGTTATGTGTGACTATCATTAATCCTCTCTTTCTCTCCCTCTCCCTCTCCCCATTCTCTCTTTGTTTACGACTCTCTCTCCCCCTCCCTCTCCCCCTCCCTCTCCCCCCCTCTCTCTCCCCCTCCCTCTCCCCCCCTCTCTCCCCCCCACAGACTCAGTACATGGTCTGGAACCTGTGGTCGGGTTTGGTCACCTCATTGTCCGTGACCCCAGCCCAGCCGTCTATGTCCAGGAGACCAGCGTCCAGCTGGGTGCTCTCCGGATTCAGCCGCCTGCCCGCCCCAGCGGCCCCACCCACCCCGTGCCAGCACCCTGGGGTGCCCTGCACCCGGTAGAGGGTGTGTCCAGCGCAGGCCCGCCCCCCGCCGACCTGCCCCGACCCAGAGCACCCTCGCCCCCACCGCTGGCTGCCAGCCCCCCACCCATGGGTGCCCTGTCATTGTGCACCCCGTCCGAGCTGTGCTGCCCCCTGCCCAGCTGGGTGTCACTGCGGGGGCAATCCCCCTCCCCCTCTGCCATCAGGCAGCTGGAGCAGTGGATGAGGCAGCCCCGAGGTGCCCACACTGCCCACCCCTCACCCACCCAGCCCTTGACTACCCAGCCCTGTGCTTTGCCCAGCCCCAAGATCCAGTCCTCGCCCTTCCTGGGTAAACGCTCTTCACCCAACTCAGGTGTAGAGTTCTCACCCGCCCATCCCTGCCCCGAACCGGACAGAGAGAGCTCACCCACGCCCGCTGTGCCCCCCTCACCCACCTATCCCTCGCCCGCCCTGAGCACCCTCTCCGGCCAGTTTTGCTCCTCACCCACGCCCGCTGTGCCCCCCTCACCCACTCAAACCTCTCCCTCGCCCACCCTAACCACCTGTCCCTGCACCGCCCCTGGTATGTACCCCTTGCCCATCCCAGCTCTCCACCCTTCACCCACCCTGGACAAATGCCCCACGCCCACCCCTAGGGTACGGCTCTCACCCACCCAGCTCTCCCCCTCCCCCACCCCTAGGGTACATTCGTCACCCACCTGCCCCTCACCCACCCTGCTCTCCCCCTCCCCCACCCCTAGGGTACGGCTCTCACCCACCCACCCCTCCCCCAGTCCTAGGCTACACCCCTCCCCCGTCCCACCCCTCTGACAGCTGGTTCGCTGTCACCCCCAGGCCTCTCCCATCAGCCGGCACGGACTCCCCTCCCCCTCCCCCACCCTGCCCCCCCCTCAGGCTCTGCTCCCCTCCCCCTCCCCCACCCCAACCCTGCCACCTACTCCAGCTCCGCTCCCCTCCCCCCCACCGGGCGGCACCTCCCCCCCCCTGCCCGCGGCCCTGCTCCCTGCGCCTGTGGGAGGGGGCCAGACCCCACGCCTGGCGGCCCAGACTCCACCCCAGGGTGGGGGGCAGCTGCACGCGGGCGTACGGGGAGACCCCGGGCAGTGGTCCCGCGCTCTCCCCATCGCCCAGCACCCCCCACCCACAGGGCAAGGAGGCACCCGCCGGCTCCAGCCCCGACACCTGGGCCGACCCGGCACCCGAGGGTGGGCCTATGCCCTGTGGCAGCCCAGACCAAGCACCCAAGGGTGCTACTGCACCCTGCAGCAACCCTGACACCCAGGCGTACAGAGACCCAGCACCTAAGGGTGATCATACGCCCTGTGGCAGCCCAGAGCCAGCACCCCATGGTGATCATACACCTTGTGCCAGTCCTGCCGCTCGAGAGCACCCAGCACCCAAGGGTGATCGAACGTCCACCAACGGCCCTGACATACGGGCGTACGGAGACCCAGCACCCAAGGGTGCTACTACACCCTGCAGCAACCCTGATACCTGGACATACAGAGATCCAGCACCCAAGGGTGATCATACGCCTTGTAGCAGCCGAGACCACGCACCAAAGGGTGATCATACACCCTGTGGTAGTCGTGACACTCAAGAGCACCCAGCACCCAAGGGTGCTGCTACACCCTGCAGCAACCCTGCCACCCGGACATACAGAGACCCAGCACCCAAGGGTGACTCGCCACCCTGCAGCAGCCCATTGCTCAGCCCCTGCCACCCAGAGGGCAAGAGGTTCGTGACCCCTGAACCAGAGCCTTCTCCCGACCCCAGGGTACAACTTCCAGGGTCACCCACTGGGCACCAAGCACCCAGTGCCCAGCGGGGGGGTGTGGGTGCCCAGCGGGCAGGCGGGAGGCTCAGCTACTCCACCTCGCTCAGCCTGCAGATCGACGGGCGCACTGCCACCATTAGCAGGGCACAGGTCAGCCTGACCCAGAGCTTCCTGCCCTCCCCCGCCTGCTCTCCCAGCCCCCGTAGGGTGACCGGTAGCGCCCAGCTGCCCGCCACGTGAGCCCAGCCTCACCCGCCACTGCCCCGGGCACCCAAGGGTGCTCTGCCACCTCCCTCTGCCTGGAGGTACTGACACCGTCTCGCCCAGACTCACCCAGCGTCTGCCTCGGGCACCCAAGGGTGCTGACACCTGCCTCCACCTGGGCACTTGAGGGCGCTCCGCCAGGCCTCGCCCACGTCTGCCTCGGGCACCCAAGGGTGCTGCTCACCCACCTCTGCCCCAGGCACCCAAGGTTGCCACCCATCACGTGAGCCCAGGCTCACCCGCCACTGCCCCGGGCACCCATGGGTGCTGATACCCGCCTATGCCCGGCCTTGCCCGTCTCCGCCACGGGCGCTAGTGGATGCTGACACCCTCCTCCACCCTGACTTGCCCATGTCCGCACAAGCACCCAAGGGTGCTGACATTCACCTCTGCCCCGGGCACCCAAGGGAACAGCACGACCGCCTCTTCCCGTGGGCACCCTAGGGTGCTGCCCACCACGTGAGCCTGGCTCGCCCGCCGCTGCCCCGGGCACCTATGGGTGCTGATACCCACTTCCATGGGCACCCAAGGGTGCTGCCACCAATCACCAGCCCACCCTCTCTCTCTCTCTCCTCGCTCTCCCTCTCTCCCATACCAGAAGGAGTAGTCCAGTCTGGAGGCGAGTGTCCGAGAAGAGCGATCCGGTCTGGAGGGATAGTCCGGAATCCAGGACTGGCCTCAACAAGAGGAGGCGCAATGGACGGAACAGGGAACGACCTCACATACCACAGAGTCAAAGACTCAGAGTCCGTGTTTTTAATATTTTTGTTAATCGCGACGTGCCACCTATAATGTCTATTATTTTTTATGATAAAACACTCAAAAAAGACGGGACAGATTTTTGTAAATATCACAGCATGATTGTGTTTATCTGCATTGCCTATTTGAACTGCGTCTAACTCCCAATTTGTATTCAACTCTTTCAATTAAAGCCTGTTCCGATCACACCAGTGAAGGCAACTTCAATCATTCTACTTTGCACAGGAGAGCTACAACGCTTCCCACTTTCAAACCCAGTGAAGAGAAGTTAGTCTGAAGAAGGGTCTCCGCCCTCGATCCATTTATCCACAGATGCTGCCTGACCCGCTGAGTTACTCCAGCACTCTGTGTCTATCTTCGGTGTAAACCAGCAGCTACAGTTCCTCCCTACAGCGCGGCGGTAGAGCTACCCCTGTCCCACTTAGGAAACCTGAACGGAAACCTCTGGAGACATTTCGCCCCACCCAAGGTTTCCGTGCGGTTCCCGGAGGTTTTTGTCAGTCACCCTACCTGCTTCCACTACCTGCAACCTCCGGCGACCACCTGCAACCTCCGGGAACCGCACGGAAACCTTGGGTGGGGCGCAAAGTCTCCAGAGGTTTCCGTTCAGGTTTCCTAAGTGGGACAAGGGCATAAAAAACTGCAGCTTCTTTTCACCCAAAGAGTGGTGGGTGTATGGAACAAGCTGCCAGAGGAGTTAGTTGAGGCTGGGACTATCCCAACGTTTAAGAAACAGTTAGACAGGCACATGGATAGGACCAGTTTGGAGGGTATACAAAAATGCTGGAGAAACTCAGCGGGTGCAGCAGCATCAGGTTTCCTAGGTGGGACAGGGTACGCAGCAGCGCGCCAGAGACCCGGGTTCGATCCCGACTACAGCTGCTGTCTGTACGGAGTTTGTACGTTCTTCCCCGTGACCTGCGTGGGTTTTCTCCGAGAACTCCGGTTTCCTCCCACAATCCAAAGACGTACAGGTTTGTAGGCTATTTGGCTTGGTATAAATGTAAGTTGTCCCTAGTGTGTGTGTAGGGTCGTGTTAATACGCTATCAGCGTCTATATCTCTCATTTCTCTTTCCCCCTGAGTCCGAAAAGGGGCTTTGGACCAAAACGTTACCTATACCTTTTCTCCAGAGATGCTGCCTGACCTGCTGAGTTACTCCAGCTATTTTTGTCTATATTGCGATGGTTTTGCTTTGATTCAGCCCGCTGTTTGTCCCAGTAACTCCTCCAGCTTCAACAGAGAAAGGGGATTGAGTTCTGAAATCTAATGTTGGTTGGTTAACATGAAAGCACAAACACATTTGTTTCATCTCACAGTGTTTGCATAATGAATTGGCAGCTGTGATTCCAGGCAAGCAGATCCTCAGTTGAATTAAACACCCTGGTCTCGGGCAGTTAATACACTTTATTGTGGTGATTACTGGCCCCAGGGGTCAGTAATTTGAAATAAATGTAGGCAGGCGCGAAGGCACGGTGGCGCAGCAGCAGAGTTGCTGCCTTACAGCGCCGGAGACCCGGGTTCAATCCCGACTACCGGTGCTGCCTGTACGGAGTTTGTACATTCTCCCCGTGATCTGCGTGGGTTTTCTCCGAGATCTTCAGCTTCCTCTCACACTCCAAAGACGTACAGGTTTGTAGGTTAATTGGCTTGGTGTAAATGTAAAATTGTCCCTAGTGTGTGCAGGATAGCGTTAGTGTGCGGTTAGTGTACAGATATCGTGTAACTAAATCCCATGCAGCACACAGTTTAAGAATAAGGGGTAAACCATTGAGAACGGAGACGAGGAAACACTTTTTCTCACAGAGAGTTGTGAGTCTGTGGAATTCTCTGCCTCAGAGGGCGGTGGAGGCCGGTTCTCTGGATACTTTGAAGAGAGAGCTAGATAGGGCTCTTAAAAATGGCGGAGTCAGGGGATATGGGGAGAAGGCAGGAACGGGGTACTGATTGGGGATGATCAGCCATGATCACATTGAATGGCGGTGCTGGCTCGAAGGGCCGAATGGCCTACTCATGCACCTATTGTCTTGTCTGTTGTCATTACTGCCCAACAACTCAAGATTCAAGAGAGTTTATTGTCATGTGTCCCAGATAGGACAATGAAATCCTTACTTTATATGAAACAACTGTGATTGATCTGAAGAATATGCTTCTGCAAATGGCCGTGTGGTAATTTTGAGGATTTAAATACCAACTTCGTTTCGTTTCGTTTTTAGTTCAGAGATACAGCTTGGAAACAGGCCCTTCGGCCCACCAAGTCCGTGGCGACCAGCCCTCCCCGCACATTGACACTATCCTACACAATTATACCAAGCCAATGAACCTACAGTTTTAGAGTACGTCTTTGGAGCGTGGGAGGAAACCGAAGCACCCGGAGAAAACCCACGTAGGTCACGGGGAGAACGTACAAACTCCACACAGACAGCACCCGTAGTCAGGATCGAACCCGGGTCTCTGGCGCTGTGAGGCAGCAACTCTACCACTGGCAACGGGTTAACAATGTCGACATTAGAGTGTAATGGATGTGGTCATCTCTCTCCCCCTGGAGAGAGGCACAGATATTGTGTAAATAAATCCCATTTCTGCCAAATAACTCTGATTGATCTGAAGAATATCTCTGCGAATGGTAATATCGTGGATTCAAATCCCACCTGCTCTAGAGTGTGACTCGGTGTGATGTGTGGGCACGGTATCTTAAACGGCTTCACCACACACCCTCGGGCAGCAGTTGGGAGGTTGTTTGATGTAACTGCAGAATACACTCTCTGTGGAATGAAATGACTGAGCAATTTGTCTGGAACAGAATCGTTTGAACAGTCGTGATGATGTTCGCCCTGAGACTCGAACCTCCCCCCTCCTTCTTTATCACCGCGAAAAACACAAAGTGCTTACAGTTTGGTGTGTGTAGGATAGCGTTAGTGTGCCGAGATCGCTGGAGCGCCAATAAGCCTATTCCGCGCTGTATCTCTAAACTAAAATGTGATTGAATCACCAGGTTTTAGTGCAGTTTAGATTATTGTCACGTGTACCGAGGTACAGTGAAAAACTTTTATAGATGGGGATTGTTGCCGTGTTGTCGCCGCTGGTCAGGGTGAGTTTGGCGAGCGTGGTGTCAAGATACAGCACGGAAACAGGCCCTTCGGCCCACCAAGGCCCGACCAGCAACCCCTTGGTTTAAACGAAATGCAATTTCGTTCAAACCAAGCTGTTTGAATGACAATAAAAGGCATTCTATTCTATTCTATACATAGAAACATAGAAATAGGTGCAAGAGGAGGCCATTCGGCCTTTCGAGCCAGCACTGCCATTCATTATGATCGTGGCTGATCGTCCCCAATCAATAACCGTGCCTGCCTTCTCCCCATATCCCTTGACTCCACTAGCCCCTAGAGCTCTATCTAACTCTCTCTTAAATCCATCCAGTGACTTGGCCTCCACTGCCCTCTGTGGCAGGGAATTCCACAAATTCACAACTCTCTGGGTGAAAACGTTTTTTCTCACCTCAGTCTTAAATGGCCTCCCCTTTATTCTAAGACTGTGGCCCCTGGTTCTGGACTCGCCCAACATTGGGATCATTTTTCCTGCATCTATCTTGTCCAGTCCTTTTATAATTTTATATGTTTCTATAAGATAATAATAATAATAATAATAATGGATGGGATTTATATAGCGCCTTTCTAATACTCAAGGCGCTTTACATCGCATTATTCATTCACTCCTCAGTCACACTCGGTGGTGGTAAGCTACTTCTGTAGCCACAGCTGCCCTGGGGCAGACTGACGGAAGCGTGGCTGCCAATCTGCGCCTACGGCCCCTCCGACCACCACCAATCACTCACACACATTCACACAGATCCCCCCTCGTCCTTCTAAACTCTAGTAACATGTGATCACATGTTACTGGACATGGGATAGCGTGTTAATGGACATGTGATCACATGTTACTGGACACGGGTGCATGTGACAATAAATGTGAATTTGAAATTTGAATTTGAAATTTGTACTGGACATGTGATCACATGTTACTGGACACGGGAGCATGTGACAATAAATGAGAATTTTGAAATTTGAATTTGAATTTGAAATTTGTTACTGGACATGTGATCACATGTTACTGGACACGGGGCAGCGAGTGAGTCATGTGTTTTGAGATGTGACCTCAATTAGTATTGGAGCCAGCACTCCATTCCAAGGGTTTATTCTGGCGGCTGATGAAAGTCATTTCGAAGGATTATGGATTTTAAAACTCGGCAGAAAAATAAAATCATCTCAAGGCAAAAATAAAATCCCATTATTCCTGCGGAACGCAAGTAAATTGCAGTTTAATTTTTGCACTTGTTGCGCTCAATGCTTCTGAGTGGATCCGTGTGGAGGTTTAGACTGGGACTTGACAAGGTCGGCAAGAGTGTGAGCTCGGTCCCACCTCAAGACAATGTGACGCCCCCACTCCCGGTTTATGCCGATGTTTAGTTCGGGGAACTATCCCGTCCCTGTGAATCTGTGGAATTAATTGTCACAGACTGCTGTAGAGGCCAAGGCAATGGGTATTTTTTAAGGCAGAGATAGATAGATTCTTGATTAGTGCGGGTGTCAGGGGTTATGGGGAGAAGGCAGGCGAATGGGGTTAGGAGGGAGAGATCGATCAGCCGTGGTTGGGCCGAATGGCCTAATTCTTCTCCTATCACTTATGGCCCTCGCGAATAACGTCAACATCTCCCTCCCTGTCTCTCCCCCCCTGTCTCTCCCTCTCTGTCGGGCCTGTTACCCCGCTGTACCTCCAAAACAAATACTGAAACCAAAATCAAAAAATCAACAGCGTTTGCTGCTCTTTGGAGAGCGGTTTAGCAAAATAAAACGCAATACTTGCAAACAGCTAGATCTCGTTATCTTTAATTGCCTTGTTGATGTTCCAGAAGATGAAGGCAGCTTTTTATTTTTTAATGGTTATGACTCCAGAAGGGTTTCGCTGTAAAACACAGATAACATCATTAGTGACAGTCTCTCAGAAGACAGGCGCAAAAAGCTGGAGTAACTCAGCGGGACAGGCAGCATCTCTGGAGAGAAGGAATGGGTGACGTTTCGGGTCGAGACCCTTCTTTCCCTCCAGAGATGCTGCCTGTCCCGCTGTGTTACCCCAGCTTGTTGTGTCCATCTTCGGTTTAAACCAGTTCCTTCCTCCACAGTGGCGGTCTCTCAGCCCGTTTCATCTCACAAGTCATTCTGTGATTCATTTCGATGTCGCTTGTCATAGGGAATTTCATTTTCTTCTACTGAGACCCCGGTGACTGGCTCCGTCTACCGTCCTACCATCCTCCCCAGGCTGCCTGTCTGTCTGCCAAATGACTCTCTGTCCCATCGTCGTCTTTGTCGATGGATGTGCGGGGGTGACTTTATCACAACAAAGAGATGGCAGCTCCTGCTGCAGCCTGGCGGTGGCTTAACCGTGATCCACAGTGGCGCTGCGGCCGGTTAGAGCCACTGCCTCCCAGCTACAGAGATTTAAGCCCATTTTGGATAGGCACTTGGACACCATCCTGACCAATCACTCATCTATCTCCCCGCTGCCTTCAGGTAGAAGGTACAGGAGCCTGAAATCCAGCAACGTCCAGGTTCAGGAATAGCTACTTCCCCACAGCCATCATACTATTAAACTCAACTCAAACAAAACTCTGATCATTAATAGCCCATTGCACTTCATCTGTTTATTTATGTGTGTGTGTATATATATATATTCATCGGCATATGGTCACACTGATCAAGTCAAGTTAAGTCAAGTCACTTTTATTGACATAGCACATTTAAAAAACATCTCTCGTTGGTCAAAGTGTTTTACATTAGAAACATAGAAACATAGAAAATAGGTGCAGGAGTATGCCATTCGGCCCTTCGAGCCTGCACCACCATTCAATATGATAATGGCTGATCATCCAACTCAGTATTCTGTACCTGCCTTCTCTCCATACCCCCTGATCCCTTTAGCCACAAGGGCCACATCTAACTCCCTCTTAAATATAGCCAATGAACTGTGGCCTCAACTACCTTCTGTGGCAGAGAATTCCAGAGATTCACCACTCTCTTTGTGAAAAATATTTTCCTCATCTCGGTCCTAAAGGATTTCCCCCTTATCCTTAAACTGTGACCCCTTGTTCTGGACTTCGCCAACATCGGGAACAATCTTCCTGTCCAACCCCTTAAGAATTTTGTAAGTTTCTATAAGATCCCCCCTCAATCTTCTAAATTCTAGCGAGTACAAGCAGAGCCTATCCAGTCTTTCTTCATATGAAAGTCCTGACATCCCAGGAATCAGCCTGGTGAATCTTCTCTGTACTCCCTCTACGGCAAGAATGTCTTTACTCAGATTAGGAGACAATTTCCTCAGATTAGGAGACATTGGTGGAGGTACTTACGTTATACAACAGTGGTCAGTTCACTTCTGTATTTATTTATACCTACTTTTTTTTCTTTTTTCCCCCCGTTGTGCTGAAGCAAAGCAAGAATTTCACTGTCCTATCTGGGACACATGACAATAAACTCTTACATAGAAACATAGAAACATAGAAAATAAGTGCAGGAGTAGGCCATTCGGCCCTTCGAGCCTGCACCGCCATTCAATATGATCATGGCTGATCATCCAACTCAGTATCCTGTACCTGCCTTCTCTCCATATCCCCTGATCCCTTTAGCCACAAGGGCCACATCTAACTCCCTCTTAAATATAGCCAATGAACTGGCCTCAACTACCTTCTGCGGGAGAGAATTCCACAGATTCACCGCTCTCTGTGTGAAAAAAGTTTTCCTCATCTCGGTCCTAAAAGATTTCCCCCTTATCCTTAAACTGTGAACTTGTTCTTAAATCTTGAATTTTAAATATGCAGGGAATGGAGGGATACAGACTATGGTATAGAGGTGATCTTATGGAGGCGGTCTATCCTTTAGAAAGGGCAATTAACCTACAAACCTGCATGTCTTTGGGATGTGGGAGGAATCCGGAGCACCTGGAGAAAACCCAGACGGTCACAGGGAGAACATGCAAACTCCACACAGACAGCACCCGAGGTCTGGCGCAAAGTCTCCAGAGGTTTCCGTTCAGGTTTCCTATGTGGGTATTCCCCGTACAGACAGCACGGGAGGTCAGGATCGAACCCGGGTCTCTGGCGCTGTGAGGCAGCAACTCTACCGCTGGGCCACCATGCCACCCACTTGGTTCACACCCAATGGATAATCTAGGAAACAACAGGAGTTTTTCAGACAATGACCTCCTGGCCAGAACAGTCGCAGTTTCATCTTCTCAGTAATATTGTCAGTGAGAACCCCATTAGATCATAAGGAATAGGCGTAGAATTAGGCCATTCGACCCATCAAGTCTACTCTGCCATTCAATCATGGATCTATCTCTCCCTCCTAACCCCATTCTCCTGCCTTCTCCCCATAACCTGTGACACCCGCACTAATCAAGAATCTATCTATCTCTGTCTTAAATATATCCACTGACTTTGGCTCCACAGCCTTCTCCCTCCCTCCCTTCCTCTCTCCATCTCTCCCTCTCTGTCCATCTCACCCTCCCTCTCTCCCTCCATCTCCCCTCCCTCCTTCTCTCCATCCCTCCCTCTCCCCCTCCCTCTCTGTCCCTCTCAGCCTCTCACGCTCTCTCTCTCTCTCCCCCCCCCCCCCCCCCCCCCCCTCTTTCCCCTCGCCCCCCCCTCCCCCCCCCTTCCTCCCTGCTCTGGTGCTGATGCTGCTGCTCCAGCGCTCAGTCTCCGCGCTACCGAGCGCCGGCACCCAGGTCCAGGAGCCGCGACCTTAGCGGGCGGGACAGAGAGGGAGAGACAGAGAGGGGGACAGAGGGAGAGAGAGAGGGAGAGACAGAGAGGGAGAGAGAGGGGGGACAGAGGTAGAGAGAGAGGGAGAGACAGAGAGGGAGAGAGAGGGGGACAGAGGTAGGGAGAGAGGGAGAGACAGAGAGGGAGAGAGAGGGGGACAGAGGTAGAGAGAGAGGGAGAGACAGAGAGGGAGAGACAAGGAGGGAGAGACAGGGAGGGAGAGACAGAGAGGGTGACAGAGGGAGGGGGAGAAGGAGAGACAGGGAAGAGTACAGGGAGGGTGCGGGTCCCGGGGAGGGGGCGGTGGATGGTCGGTGGGGCGCCGGCAGTGGGCTCGGGGAGGATGGGTTGCGCGCTGTCCGGGGCGGGGGGCGAGGCGGGAGTCCTGGAGCCTGGGGAGGGGTCGGGGCCGGCGGAGGTACCAGGGCTCAGCGGGCGGCAGAAGCAGCTGCTCCGGGCGTCCTGGGACGTCCTTCAACAAGACATCGCCAGGGTTGGAGTGATCATGTTTATCAGGTATACTGGCGACAACTCGGCACACCCACCTTACCTCACTCCCTCCTCACCATTACTCATAACTCCCCTCCCTCCTCAAAACACTGTAAACCCCGCCGTCTCCCCACTCCCTCCCCATCTCCATACAACTCTCCACCCTTAACCCCCCCCTCTCTCCGTCTCCCTCTCCCCACCCCCGTCCCCACCCTCTCCCCCACTCCTCTCCCCATCTCCCTCACCTCTCCCCCCACCCCGCGCCCCATCCCCTCTCCTCATCTCCACCCCTCCCCACCCCCGTCCCCACCCCTCCCCAACCCCTCCCCACCTGCCCACACCACTCCCATCCCCCTTCCACCATGGCCCAACCCTCGCCTTCAACCCTACCCCACCCCTCTCTCCCACCCCTCCCCCCACTCCTCTCCCCATCCCCTCTCCTCATCCCCACCCCTCCCCACCCCCGTCCCCACCCCTCCCCAACCCCTCCCCACCTGCCCCACCCATCTCCCCATCCCCCGCTCCCCATGTCCCCACCCCTCTACCCACCCTTCTCCCCCCACTCCTCTCCCCATCTCCCCCACCCCTCTCTCTACCCCTCCCCCCACCCCTCTCCCCACCCCCTCTCCCCATTTCCCTCTCCCCATCTCCGCCCCCTCCCCCACCCTCTCTCCACCCCTCCCCCCACCCTCTCCCCACCCCTCCCCTCCACCCCCCACCCCTCCCCCCCACCTTCCCCCACCCCTCCCCCCACCCTCCACCCCTCCTCCTCATCCTCCCCTCCCTCCTCACCCCACTTTAAACCCCCTGCCGTCTCCCCACCCTTCCCCCACCCCTCTCCCCATGTCCCTCACCCCTCTCCCCACCCCCACCCCCATCCCCCACCCGTAGTCGGGATGAAGCCCGGGTCTCCGGCGCTGCAAGCGCTGTAAGGCATTAACTCTACCGCTGCGCACAATGACATTTACTATAAACGGTGACACTGATTGCCCCGATAAATCTTTCCATAATTCAGTTGTCGGCTCTTAATTCGAGTGTCTGGTGAAGCAACATGTCACAAATCATTAATCGCCTTCTGCGAATCTCCAAACCGGAATTGACAGATAACAAACCTTCCCTGCATAATTTGTGAGTACAACTATCAAGGGTTATCACAGAAACTTGGTCGGGATCCAAAAGGAAATGTTTAATCTTGGCATTAATACTAGGGAAATGTTTACGACATTCCTCCTGCAAACATTGGAAATTATGAAGGCAGCCACAATAAAGCTGGAGTAACTCAGCGGGACAGGCAACATCGCTGGAGAGAAGGAATGGGTGATGTTTCGGGTCGAGACCCTTCTTCCGACTTTCTCCAACATTTTGTGTCTATGTTCCCGATGTTGGGGGAGTCCAGAACTAGGGGTCACAGTTTAAGAGTAAGGGGTAGACCATTTAGGACTGAGATGAGGAAAAACGCTTTCACCCAGAGATTTGTGAATCTGTGCAATTCTATGCCACAGAAGGCAGTGGAGACAAATTCACTGCATGTTTTCAAGAGAGAATTAGATCTAGCTCTTAGGATTAACGGAATCAAGGGATATGGGGGGGAAAGCAGGAACCGGGTACTGATTTTGGATAAACAGCCATCATCATATTGAATGGCGGTGCTGGCTCGAAGGGCCGAATGGCCTACTCCTGCACCTATATTCTATGTTCCTCTCTTCGGTGTAAACCAGGATCTGCAGTTCATTCCTACACGAGTGATAGGTGGATACAGGTGAGAGGGGTTCGTTTGGCAGGTGGGTGGAGTAAGTGACCAAGGCTAATTAAAGAGGAACGAGAGATATAGACGGTACATAGACAAAAATGAAGGCAAGATATGCAGAAAGCACCAATGGTCACGTTGCCGTCTGTATCTCTCGGTTCTCTTTCCCCTTTATCAGGAAACTCCTTCTTTTCGAGTCCATCTTCCATGTTACAAATGTTGGCCTCCCTGTCATCGTCGGTCCTGAAAAGGTCCGGCGACAATCAGTGGGAGCCATCACTTGTTGCAATAGATGGTAGCAGAATTAGCTCGGGATACTTCCAGTTTCCAGCCCCCCCCCCCCCCCCCCCCCCCCCCCCCGGGACGTGGACGCTTCTGCTATGGGGGCCATCCGGCAACTGAACCATCCTACCATAACTAGAGAGCACTGCTGGGCTGCTATAGACAATAGACAATAGACAATAGGTGCAGGAGTAGGCCATTTGGCCCTTCGAGCCAGCACCGCCACTCAATGTGATCACGGCTGATCATCCCCAATCAGTACCCCGTTCCTGCCTTCTCCCCATATCCCCTGACTCCGCTATTTTTAAGAGCCCTATCTAGCTCTCTCTTGAAAGTATCCAGAGAACCGACCTCTGAGGCAGAGAATTCCACAGACTCACAACTCTCTGTGAGAAAAAATGTTTCCTCGTCTCCGTTCTAAATGGCTTACCCCTTATTCTTAAACTGTGTGTGGCCCCTGGTCCTGGAAATCTACCTCTTTGGTGACCCTCGGACTATCTGTGAATGGACTTTGCTGGCTTTACCTTGCACTAAACGTTTTTTTTTTGTCATGTATCTATACACTGTAAAATGATAGAAATCATGTATTGTCTTTCCGCTGACTGGTTAGCATACAACCAAAGCTTTTCACTGTACCTCGGTACACGTGACAATAAACTAAACTCAAACTCAGTGTGAAGAAGGGTCCCGACCCGAAACGTCACCCATTCCGTCTCTCCAGAGATGCTGCCTGAACCGCTGAGTTACTCCATTAATTTTGTGACCATCTTCGACATAGCCCAGCATCTGCAGTTCCTTTTGTCACCACTTTTACAATGCCGATATGTCACATTTGGGGATGGCACGGTGGCATAGCGACAGAGTTGCTACCTTTCAGCACTTACAGCGCCAGAGACCCGTGTTCGATACTGACCACCGGTGCTGTCTGGACGGAGTTTGTACGTTCTCCCCGTGACCTGCGTGGGTTCCGGTTTCCTCCCACACTCCAAAGACGTACAGGTTTGTAGGTAAGTCTGAAGAAGGGTTTCGGCCCGAAACGTCGCCTATATCCTTCGCTCCATAGATGCTGCTGCACCCGCTGAGTTTCCCCAGCAATTTTGTGTACCTTCGATATTCCAGCATCTGCAGTTCCCTTTTGAACACAGGTTTGTAGGTTAATGGCTTGGTATACATGTAAATTGTCCCTGGTGTGTGTAGGATATTGTTAATGTGCGGGGATCGCTGGTTGGTCCGGACTATGTGGGCCGAAGGGCCTGTTTACGCGCTGTATTTCTAAACTAAACTAAATACTAAAACATAACTTTGTCCTTCAAACTGTCATCTTATTTTCTGTCACGGTTTTCCATTTTGAATTATCATTTTCCATCCAGTGAATGTGGGATATGGACCAAGAGCAGGCAGAGGAGATCCGTTTATCTTGTCATCGTGTTCGGCACAGACATTGTGGGCTGAAGGGCCTGTTCCGTTGCTGTAGGAAGGAACCGCAGATGCTGGTTTATACTGAGGAAGGACGCAAAGTGCTGGAGTAACTCAGCGGGTCAGGCAGCGTCTCTGTCTGGAGAGAAGGAATGGGTGACGTTTCGGGTCATAGAAACATAGAAACATAGAATATAGGTGCAGGAGGAGGCCATTCGGCCCTTTGAGCCAGCACCGCCATTCATTGTGATCATGGCTGATCGTCCCCTATCAATAACCCGTGCCTGCCTTCTCCCCATATCCCTTGACTCCACTAGCCCCTAGAGCTCTATCTAACTCTCTCGTAAATCCATCCAGTGACTTGGCCTCCACTGCCCTCTGTGGCAGGGAATTCCATAAATTCACAACTCTCTGGGAAGGGTCGGAACCCTTCTTCAGACTGAGAGTAGAGGGGGAGGAGGGACTGGTGAACTGGCGATGGGAAGAGACCAGAACTGGTCTATTTGCCTTAATTGGGAAGGGTCCTGAGTACAAAAGTTGGGAGTCCATGATGCTTCTGTACAAGTCACTGGTGAGCCAACATTTGGAGTCTTTCCAGGTGCGGCAGAGGGTTCACCTGCACCTCCTCCAACCTCATCTATTGCATCCGCTGCTCTAGATGTCAGCTGCTCTACATCGGTGAGACCAAGCGATTACTTCGCCCAACACCTCTGCTCGGTCCGCAATAACCAACCTGATCTCCCGGTGGCTCAGCACTTCAACTCCCCCTCCCATTCCGAATCCGACCTTTCTGTCCTGGACCTCCTCCATGGTCAGAGAGAGGACCATCGTAAATTGGAGGAGCAGCACCTCATATTCCGCGTGGGCAGTCTGCACCCTAGTGGCCTGAACATTGACTTCTCCAATTTCAGGTAGTCCCTGGTTTCTCCTCCCCTTCCCAGCTCTCCCTCAGCCCTCTGTCTCCACATCTTCCTTTCTTCTTGCCGCCCCCCCCTCCCAACCCTCACATCAGCCTGAAGAAGTCACAATTGTACCAAGTTCTGCCTGAGGAAGGGTCTCGACCCGAAACGTCGCCCATTCCTTCGCTCCATAGATGCTGTCTCACCCGCTGAGTTTCTCCAGCATTTTTGTCTACCTTCGATTTTCCAGCATCTGCAGTTCCTTCTTAAACATTTGGAGAACTGTGTGCAGTTATGGTTGCCCAGCTACCTGAAGGACGACGGTAATTTGGAAAGGGTTCAGAAGAACGTATCCAGACGTTGCCTGGGCCTGAGTTATAGGGAGATGTTGGGACTTGCTTCTTTGGAGCAGAGGAGGCTGAGAGATGCCCTCATTGAAGTGTACAGGATCGCGAGGGGCTTGGATCAAGTGAACGGTCGCGGTTTATTTTCCAGGCGAGAGGATTCTAAAACTAGAGGGCACAGGTTTAAGGTGAGTGGATAGAGATTTGACTGCCATCAGATGCAAATTGTTCAGGCAGAGAATATCTGCCAGGGGAAACTATGGAATCAGGTACAATGTGTGGGAAGGAACTGCAGATGCTGGTTTAAACCGAAGATAGACACAAAATGCTGGAGTAACTCAGCGGGACAGGCAGCATCTCTGGAGAGAAGGAATGGGTGACGTTTCGGGTCGAGACCCTTCTTCAGTCAGAACCGGGGAACAATTATGGCTTTGAAAAGATTGGCGGCAATAGGTAGAGATGCTGCCTTATAGCGTTTGCAGCGCCGGAGTTCCAAGTTCGATCCTGACTACGGGTGCTGTCGGTACGGAGTTTGCACGTTCTCCCCGTGACCTGCGTGGGTTTTCTCCGGGTGCTCCGGTTTCCTCCCACACTGGAGGCAGAATGCGGGGTGCAGGGGCAACAGTGCCTGGGGTATTGGGGGGGCAACATTGCCCGGGCAGGGGGCAATGTGGATAAGTGTCCGGTGCTGGAGGCAGAAGCCGGGGGGGGGGGGCACGGAGGTAACACTCACAGGGGTTGGGGCAACACCCGGGCTGGCAGGGGTAACAGTGCCCAGACTCGGGGGTAATGGGGCTGGCTGGGGGCGGACCCTGACCCTGACCCTGACCCTGACCCGTGCCCCCCTGCCTCCCTGCAGGCTGTTTGAGACCCACCCCGAGTGCAAGGACGTCTTCTTCCTGTTCAGCGACATCGATGATCTGCAACAGCTGAAGATGAGCAAGGAGCTGCAATCACACGGGCTGCGGTGAGAGGGGGGGGGGGG
>NC_045996.1:13108474-13173474 GCF_010909765.2 Amblyraja radiata
CGGGATACTTCCAGTTTCCAGCCCCCCCCCCCCCACCACCCCCCCCCCCACGGGACGTGGACGCTTCTGCTATGGGGGCCATCCGGCAACTGAACCATCCTACCATAACTAGACAATAGACAATAGGTGCAGGAGTAGGCCATTTGGCCCTTCGAGCCTGCACCGCCACTCAATGTGATCACGGCTGATCATCCCCAATCAGTACCCCGTTCCTGCCTTCTCCCCATATCCCCTGACCCCGCTATTTTTAAGAGCCCTATCTAGCTCTCTCTTGAAAGCATCCAGAGAACCCGCCTCCACTGAGGCAGAGAATTCCACAGACTCACAACTCTCTGTGAGAAAAAAATGTTTCCTCGTCTCCGTTCTAAATGGCTTACCCCTTATTCTTAAACTGTGTGTGGCCCCTGGTCCTGGAAATTTACCTCTTTGGTGACCCTCGGACTATCTGTGATCGGACTTTGCTGGCTTTACCTTGCACTAAACGTTTTTTTTTGTCATGTATCTATACACTGTAAAATGATAGAAATCATGTATTGTCTTTCCGCTGACTGGTTAGCATACAACCAAAGCTTTTCACTGTACCTCGGTACACGTGACAATAAACTAAACTCAAACTCAGTGTGAAGAAGGGTCCCGACCCGAAACGTCACCCATTCCGTCTCTCCAGAGATGCTGCCTGAACCGCTGAGTTACTCCATTAATTTTGTGACCATCTTCGACATAGCCCAGCATCTGCAGTTCCTTTTGTCACCACTGCCGATATATCACATTTGGGGGTGGCACGGTGGCATAGCGACAGAGTTGCTACCTTTCAGCACTTACAGCGCCAGAGACCCGTGTTCGATACTGATCACCGGTGCTGTCTGGACGGAGTTTGTACGTTCTCCCCGTGACCTGCGTGGGTTTCCTCCCACACTCCAAAGACGTACAGGTTTGTAGGTTAATGGCTTGGTATAAATGTAAATTGTCCCTGGTGTGTGTAGGATAGTGTTAATGTGCGGGGATCGCTGGTTGGTCCGGACTATGTGGGCCGAAGGGCCTGTTTACGCGCTGTATCTCTAAACTAAACTAAATACTAAAACATAACTTTGTCCTTCAAACTGTCATCTTATTTTCTGTCACGGTTTTCCACTTTGAATTATCATTTTCCATCCAGTGAATGTGGGATATGGACCAAGAGCAGGCAGAGGAGATCCGTTTATCTTGTCATCGTGTTCGGTACAGACATTGTGGGCTGAAGGGCCTGTTCCGTTGCTGTAGGAAGGAACCGCAGATGCTGGTTTATACTGAGGAAGGACGCAAAGTGCTGGAGTAACTCAGCGGGTCAGGCAGCGTCTCTGTCTGGAGAGAAGGAATGGGTGACGTTTTGGGTCATAGAAACATAGAAACATAGAAAATAGGTGCAGGAGGAGGCCATTCGGCCCTTTGAGCCAGCACCGCCATTCATTGTGATCATGGCTGATCGTCCCCTATCAATAACCCGTGTCTGCCTTCTCCCCATACCCCTTGATTCCACAAGCCCCTCGAGCTCTATATAACTCTCCCTTAAATCCATCCAGTGACTTGGCCTCCACTGCCCTCTGTGGCAGGGAATTCCATAAATTCACAACTCTCTGGGAAGGGTCGGAACCCTTCTTCAGACTGAGAGTAGAGGGGGGGGGGGAGGGGCTGGTGAACTGGCGATGGGAAGAGACCAGAACTGGTCTATTTGCCTTCATTGGGAAGGGTACTGAGTACAAAAGTTGGGAGTCCATGATGCTTCTGTACAAGTCACTGGTGAGCCAACATTTGGAGTCTTTCCAGGTGCGGCAGAGAGTTCACCTGCACCTCCTCCAACCTCATCTATTGCATCCGCTGCTCTAGATGTCAGCTGCTCTACATCGGTGAGACCAAGCGATTACTTCGCCCAACACCTCCGCTCGGTCCGCAATAACCAACCTGATCTCCCGGTGGCTCAGCACTTCAACTCCCCCTCCCATTCCGAATCCGACCTTTCTGTCCTGGACCTCCTCCACGGTCAGAGAGAGGACCACCGTAAATTGGAGGAGCAGCACCTCATATTCCGCGTGGGCAGTCTGCACCCTAGTGGCATGAACATTGACTTCTCCAATTTCAGGTAGTCCCTGCTTTCTCCTCCCCTTCCCAGCTCTCCGTCAGCCCTCTGTCTCCACATCTTCCTTTCTTCTTGCCGCCCCCCCCCCCCCCCCCTCCCAACCCTCACATCCGCCTGAAGAAGTCACAATTGTACCAGGTTCTGCCTGAGGAAGGGTCTCGACCCGAAACGTCGCCCATTCCTTCGCTCCATAGATGCTGTCTCACCCGCTGAGTTTCTCCAGCATTTTTGTCTACCTTCGATTTTCCAGCATCTGCAGTTCCTTCTTAAACATTTGGAGAACTGTGTGCAGTTATGGTTGCCCAGCTACCTGAAGGACGACGGTAATTTGGAAAGGGTTCAGAAGAACGTATCCAGACGTTGCCTGGGCCTGAGTTATAGGGAGATGTTGGGACTTGCTTCTTTGGAGCAGAGGAGGCTGAGAGATGCCCTCATTGAAGTGTACAGGATCGCGAGGGGCTTGGATCAAGTGAACGGTCGCGGTTTATTTTCCAGGCGAGAGGATTCTAAAACTAGAGGGCACAGGTTTAAGGTGAGTGGATAGAGATTTGACTGCCATCAGATGCAAATTGTTCAGGCAGAGAATATCTGCCAGGGGAAACTATGGAATCAGGTACAATGTGTGGGAAGGAACTGCAGATGCTGGTTTAAACCGAAGATAGACACAAAATGCTGGAGTAACTCAGCGGGACAGGCAGCATCTCTGGAGAGAAGGAATGGGTGACGTTTCGGGTCGAGACCCTTCTTCAGTCAGAACCGGGGAACAATTATGGCTTTGAAAAGATTGGCGGCAATAGGTAGAGATGCTGCCTTATAGCGTTTGCAGCGCCGGAGTTCCAAGTTCGATCCTGACTACAGGTGCTGTCGGTAAGGAGTTTGCACGTTCTCCCCGTGACCTGCGTGGGTTTTCTCCGGGTGCTCCGGTTTCCTCCCACACTGGAGGCAGAATGCGGGGTGCAGGGGCAACAGTGCCTGGGGTATTGGGGGGGCAACATTGCCCGGGCAGGGGGCAATGGGGATAAGTGCCCGGTGCTGGAGGCAGAAGCCGGGGGGGCACGGAGGTAACACTCACTGGGGTTGGGGCAACACCCGGGCTGGCAGGGGTAACAGTGCCCAGACTCGGGGGTAATGGGGCTGGCTGGGGGCGGACCTGGACCCTGACCCTGACCCGTGCCTCCCTGCAGGCTGTTTGAGACCCACCCCGAGTGCAAGGACGTCTTCTTCCTGTTCAGCGACATCGATGATCTGCAACAGCTGAAGATGAGCAAGGAGCTGCAATCACACGGGCTGCGGTGAGAGGGGGGGGGGGGGGGGGAGAGATGGGGGGAACACAGGGTAAGGAGAGAGAAGGGAGAGGGGTGGGAGAGAATGGAGAGGGGTGGGGGAGAAGGGGAGGGGTTGGGGGAGAAGGGAGAGGGGGGGGAGAAGGGGGAGGGGGGGGAAAGGGGAGGGGTGGGGGAGAAGGAGAGGGGGGGGGGAGAAGGGGGAGGGGTGGGGGAGAAGGGAGAGGGGTGGGGGAGAAGGGGAGGGGTGGGGGAGAAGGGG
This sequence comes from Amblyraja radiata, assembly GCF_010909765.2. Taxonomy (NCBI): domain Eukaryota; kingdom Metazoa; phylum Chordata; class Chondrichthyes; order Rajiformes; family Rajidae; genus Amblyraja; species Amblyraja radiata. The sequence continues at coordinate 13,112,133 of NC_045996.1, forward strand.
AGGGGTGGGGGAGACGGGAGAGGGTGGGGAGAAGAGGGAGTGGTGGGGATAAGGGAGAGGGTGGGGAGAGAAGGGGGGGGTGGGTGGGGAGAAAGGGGGGAGGGGTGGGGGAGAAGGGAGAGGGGTGGGGGAGAAGGGGGAGGGGTGGGGGAGAAGGGGAGGGGTGGGGAGAAGGGGGAGGGGTGGGGGAGACGGGGAGAGGGGTGGGGAGGAAGAGGGAGTGGTGGGATAAGGGAGAGGGGTGGGGAGAGAAGGGGAGGGGTGGGGAGAGAAGGGGGAGGGGTGGGGGAGAAAGGGGGGAGGGGTGGGGGAGAAGGGGGAGGGGTGGGGGAGAAGGGGAGGGGTGGGGGAGAAGGGGGAGGGGTGGGGGAGACGGGAGAGGGGTGGGGAGAAGAGGGAGTGGTGGGGATAAGGGAGAGGGGTGGGGAGAGAAGGGGAGGGGTGGGGAGAGAAGGGGGGGGTGGGGGAGAAAGGGGGGAGGGGTGGGGGAGAAGGGAGAGGGGTGGGGAGAGAAGGGGGAGGGGTGGGGGAGAAGGGGGAGGGGTGGGGGAGAAGGGGGAGGGGTGGGGGAGAAGGGGGAGGGGTGGGGGAGAAGGGGGAGGGGTGGGGGAGAGAAGGGGGAGGGGTGGGGAGAAGGGGAGGGGTGGGGGAGAAGGGAGAGGGGTGGGGGAGAAGGGGGAGGGGTGGGGAGAAGGGGGAGGGGTGGGGGAGAAGGGGGAGGGGTGGGGGAGAAGGGGGAGGGGTGGGGATAAGGGGAGGGGAGGGGAGAAGGGGAGGGGTGGGGAGAAGGGGAGGGTGGGGGAGAAGGGGAGGGGTGGGGAGAAGGGGGAGGAGGCAGAGAGGAGGGGGAGTGGGGGGGTTGAGGGGGAGCAGGCGGGGAGGGGTTGGTAGGGGCGGGATAGTTTGGTTAGCTGGGCTGTTGGGCCAAATGGCCTCTATCCATGCTCCATGTCTCTAGGAAGGTTCCAAACGGTGGGTGTATGGAACGAGCTGCCGGAGGAGGTAGAGACTATTGCAAGGTTTATGAAACATTTAGACAGGTTCATGGATAGGACAAGTTTAGAGGGACATAGGCTAAACGCGAGCAGGTGGCACTAGTGTAGATGGGACATGTTGGTTGGCTTGGGCAAGTTGGGTCGAAAAGCCTGTTTCCACACAGTAGACTCTAGACAAACCTGTTCCAAGTTTCACTACCATAATCCTTCCCAGAACTGCTGTAAACACATTAATATCAATCAGGTGTGACAGCCCTATCTAAACAAACTTCATTTCTCAATGTTATAGTCCGTTGCAATACTTGCAATGGGTGATAGACAAAAATGCTGGAGAAACTCAGCGGGTGAGGCCGCTGGGGGGATCTTATAGAAACATATAAAATTATAAATGGACTGGACAAGCTCGATGCAGGAAAAATGGTCCCTATGTTGGGCGAGTCCAGAACCAGGGGCCACACAGTCTCAGAATAAAGGGGAGGTCATTTAAGACTGAGGTGAGAAAAAACTTTTTCACCCAGAGAGTTGTGAATTTGTGGAATTCCCTGCCACAGAGGGCAGTGGAGGCCAAGTCACTGGATGGATTTAAGAGAGAGTTAGATAGAGCTCTAGGGGCTAGTGGAGTCAAGGGATATGGGGAGAAGGCAGGCACGGGTTATTGATAGGGGATGATCAGCCATGAACACAATGAATGGCGGTGCTGGCTCGAAGGGCCGAATGGCCTCCTCCTGCACCTAGTTTCTATGTAACAACAAAAAATAGACGCAAAATGCTGAGATTAACTCATCAACTCTGGAGAAAACGGGTAGATGACGTTTTGGGTCAGGTGCCTTCTTCAGACTGAAGACCAAAGAAGGGTCCCGCCCCGAAACATCACTAATCCATGTTCTCCAAAGATGCTGCCTGACCCGCTGAGTTACTCCAGCATTTTATGTCCCTTCTGTTGCATAGAACTGATTAGTGGACAAAAATGCTGGAGAAACTCAGCGGGTGAGGCAGCATCTATGGAGCGAAGGAAATAGGCAACGTTTCGGGACGAAACGTTGCCTATTTCCTTCGCTCCATGGATGCTGTCTCACCAGCTGAGTTTCTCCAGCACTTTTGTCTCCCTTCAATTTTCTAGCATCTGCAGTTCCTTCTTGAACTGATTAGTGGAGACTGGTTTATAGTCATAGACAGAGTCATACATACATTGGGGAAACAGGCCCTTCGGCCCAGCTTGCCCACACGCCAAACATGCCCCATCTACACTAGTGGGGGAGGGGGGGGGAGAGGGAGGGTGGAGGAGAGAAACGGGTGTGAATTAAGGTGGGGCAAAGGGAAGAGAGGGGGAGGAAGGGGGCAGTGAGACCATTGGGAGAGGGAGGGGGAAGGGTGTATTACATAGAAACATAGAAAATAGGTGCAGGAGTAGGCCATTCGGCCCTTCGAGCCTGCACCGCCATTCAATATGATCATGGCAATATGATCATCCAACTCAGTATCCTGTATCTGCCTTCTCTCCATACCCCCTGATCCCTTTAGCCACAAGGGCCACATCTAACTCCCTCTTAAATATAGCCAATGAACTGTGGCCTCAACTACCTTCTGTGGCAGAGAATTCAGGTGGGGAACAGGGAAGAGAGGGGGGGGGAAGGTTGGAGATTAAGGGGGTGGGTTGGTTACCTGTACCTTGCCTCTCCTGATGCAGGGTGATGTCCTTCATTGAGAAGAGCGTGGCGCGACTGGATCAGGAAGACAAGTTGGAGCAGCTTGCCTTTCACCTTGGGTGCAGCCATTGCCGCTACAACGCCCCGCCCAAATACTACCCGGTAAGTCCGGTCGGTGTTCTGCTTCTTCTTCTTGTAGGATTCCGGCAGTGTAGACGCTGCTAAGCGTATTACTGCTCTCCACAGGTCAAAGTTTGAACTAAATCCTTACATACAGTCCTGTAACTTGCAGGAATTGAAGAACAGCCCTGGATATCAGTTGATGTTTCTCACTGTGTCCAAACAAAGATGAAACAGAAAAAGCCTCAACTCCAAGTCCTGTCAGTCTAACAAACAATACTTCTCTTTCTACCCTGTACTTTTTACATTCTAGGAAAACATGCTTAACTGTCTCATTACTCCCACATTCACACAAGCCAGAAACATGTTTCCCTACAATGCACAAATAGTAATTTAACCCACAGTGTCCCAACTTCAATCTACACAGTTTTCCGGTCAGTGTTAAAAACCGCAGAACTTTTTTGTCAAAATATGGTCCCCATTCATTAACCATTTGAAGGGATAGATTGGCTCGGCACAGAAACCCAACTGAAGCTTGAACTCAGGATTAGATGAAAAGTTATAATCTACGAACCTATATCCAATGACCTATTATTAGTCGTTCATTCCACCTTTTATTCTTTTTTGACATTTGTAATTCTTTTTTTTTCCTCTCCCTTTCTATCTATATAAAAAAAACTAGAAGCAGAATCAATCCTCAATTGTAAATGTTAATAATGTATGATTGATGTACATGAAAAGTTCTTACTATAATATGTAACTATATTTTACCATAACATGTTTGCTTCTAATAAAAAAAAAATTTTTTAAAATAATTTTTTAAAAATACAGAACCGGGGCGGAAGATATTTGGGCGTTAAGGGCCTGTCCCACTTAGCCGTCAGTTGCGCGTAATTTACGTGACATCATTTACGCGTCACGACGTGACACGCACATGATACGCGCATTGCACGCGCATGACAGATGGCACAATGGGCTAAGTGTTCGGCTGGCGACCGGAAGGTAGCCGGTTCGAATCCCGCTTGGATTGCATACTGTCGTTGTGTCCTTGGGCAAGACACTTCGCCCACCTTTGCATGTGTGTGAATGTGTGTGAATGTGTGTGAGTGATTGGTGGTGGTCGGAGGGGCCGTAGGCGCAGATTGGCAGCCACGCTTCCGTCAGTCTGCCCCAGGGCAGCTGTGGCTACAGAAGTAGCTTACCACCACCGAGTGTGACTGAGGAGTGAATGAATAATGCGATGTAAAGCGCCTTGAGTTTTAGAAAGGCGCTATATAAATCCCATCCATTATTTATTATTATTATGGTGTGCGATGCCACAGGCAGTGACGCGTGGCGTCGCAAGGTTTTGTGATGTACAAGGGGTGGAAGATTGCAACCTTCACGTGGCCCCCTGCCCTGTTTCGACTAATGCAATCAACTCGACGTGCACAAACGGAAGATCAAATAGAACACGTTGTCCAACAACTTTAGGTTGCGCACGCCACACAAACGAAGAAGAAATGATGTACAAAATCTTCGCGCTCCACCTGCGTGACGCGCAAATGCCGGCCAAGTGGGACAGGCCCTTTAGCAGGTAGTTAGAAACAACTTTCAGTTCACGCTGTTGCCAGGGTTAGTCATCATTATTTATTACAAAAGCACACTGCACTTACTCCACGTATTAACGAGACAGATTAGATAATGACACAACTCATTCCATGCTGGCACTCAGTTCGTAAAGTGACAGTTACCATTATGTACGCTATTATATACGCTACACAGGGTTTCAATGCCGGAGTAACTCAGCGGGTCGGGCAGCATCTCTGGAGAACATGGATAGGTGATATTTCGGGTCGGGGCCCTTCTTCAAGACTGGGTTTGCAACCATCGTTTAACGAGTGTTATAGACTTTAAGGCCCTTTGGCCCTTTATGCCTGCACCTATCACCAACAACCCTGCCTGTACAGAGTTTGTACGTTCTCCCTGTGACTGCGTGGGTTTTCTCCAGGTGCTCCGGTTTCCTCCCACACTCCAAAGGTGATTAGGTTTGTATGTTAATTGGCTTCGGTAAAGATGGTAAATTGTCCCTAGTGTGTAGGATATTGCTAGTGTATGGGGTGATCGCTGGTCAGCATGGACTCGGTGGGCTGAAGGGCCTGAAGTATTAACGTGCGGGATTCGCAGGTGCGCTGGGTGGGCCCTCGGGCCTGTTTCCACGCTGTATCTCTAAACAAAACTAAACTAAACTAAAGATAGACACAAAATGCTGGAGTTACTCTACGGGACAGGCAGTATCTCTGGAAAGAAGGAATGGGTGACGTTTTGGGTCGAGACTCTTCTCTGGATGGATTTAAGAGAGAGTTAGATAGAGCTCTAGGGGCTAGTGGAGTCAAGGGATATGGGGAGAAGGCAGGCACGGGTTACTGATAGGGGACGATCAGCCATGATCACAATGAATGGCGGTACTGGCTCGAAGGGCCGAATGGCCTCCTCCTGCACCTATTTTCTATGTTTCTATGTTTCTTCAGGTTATACTAAACTAAACATTTGACTCTAGCATTTTGTGTCTTTTTGGGTGTTGGTATTGGTTTGGTTTAGTTGAGAGATGAGGAATGGAAACAGGCCCTTCGGCCCGTCGAGACCATGCTGTCCATCGATCACCCGTTCACACTTTTAAGGCAGAGACAGTTAGATTCTTGATTAGTATCTGGTGTCACGGTAAGGCACGAGACTAGGGTTAAAATAGGGAATGTTTGATCCCCAGGGAGTTGTGAATCTGTGGAATTCTCTCTTACAGAAGGCAGTGGAGGCCAATTCACTGGATGTTTTCAAGAGAGAGTTAGATACAGCTCAGGGCTAATAGAATCAAGGGATATGTGGGGAAACCAGGAATGGGGTACTGTTTTTGGATGATCAGCCATGATTAGATGTGTTTCAATAAGATCCCCTCTCACCCTTCTAAATTCCAGGGTATACAAGCCCAGTCGCTCCATTCTTTCAACATATGACAGTCCCACCATCCTAGGAATGATCCTCGTGAACATACGCTGCACTCCCTCAACCGCAAGAATTGTCCTTCCACAAATTTGGAGACAAAAACTGCACACAATACTCCAGGTGTGGTCTCACTAGGGCCCTGTACAACTGTAGAATGAGCTCTTTGCTCCTGTACTCAACTCCTCTTGTTATGAAGGCCAACATGCCATTTATCGGGACGGGACAGGTTAAGTAACGGCCTTGTCCTCCTGTCTCTCCTCAGTACATCGGGGCGCAGTTCATCGCGGTGGTCAAACCAATACTGAAGGAGCAATGGACAGCGGAGGTGGAGGACGCGTGGGAGGTAGGCTTTGAACAGGAACATGGGCAACAGGAGCAGGGTGGGACCACTCAGCCCCTCTCACACCTGCTACCCCATTTAATGAAATGGAGAGGGATTAAACCAGAGGGCGAAGTGAGTGAGACGGGGGTGGGTGTTACGGGACGTGGAGAGAGTGAATGAGATGAGGGAGGGAGTTACGAGATGGGGGGGAGGGGGGATATGAGGGAGAGCGTTACGGGAGTGGGGGCGGGGGGGGAAGAGGGTCGATCCTGGGAGTGCATGTAGAATAATACCCCTGTCCCACTTAGGAAACCTGAACGGAAACCTCTGGAGACTTTGCGCCCCACCCAAGGTTTCCGTTCGGTTCCCGGAGGTTTTTGTCAGTCTCCCTACCTGCTTCCACTACCTGCAACCACCTGCAACCTCCGGGAACCGCACGGAAACCTTGGGTGGGGCGCAAAGTCTCCAGAGGTTTCCGTTCAGGTTTCCTAAGTGGGACAGGGTCATTACTGCAGCTTGTTTTCACACAAAGGGTGGTGGGTGTATGGAACAAGCTGCCAGAGGAAGTAGTTGAGGCTGGGACTATCCCAACGTTTAAGAAACAGTTAGACAGGCACATGGATAGGACCAGTTTGGAGGGTATACAAAAATGCTGGAGAAACTCAGCGGGTGCAGCAGCATCTATGGAGCGAAGGAAATAAGCAACGTTTCGGGCCGAATAGGAACTGTTTTAGGAAATAGGCAACGTTTCGGGCCGAAACCCTTTTGGGTTTCGTCCCAAAACGTTGCCTATTTCCTTCGTTCCATAGATGCTGCCGCACCCGCTGAGTTTCTCCAGCACTTTAGTCTACCTTCGATTTTCCAGCATCTGCAGTTCCTCCTTAAACATCAGTTTGGAGGGTTATGGAGGGTTAAAAGTTCTTTAGTAACTTGTCAGTTTCTTTGTTGAACTAAATTAAGGCGTATGTTGCAATCAAAAGCGCTTGAACAAGGTTCTTTAGTAACTTGTCAGTTTCTTTGTTGAACTAAATTAAGGCGTATGTTGCAATCAAAAGCGCTTGAACAATTGGTTGGGAAGAAAGCCAAACTGTAAGAAAGACATTGCCAAGCATGGGCAATTGGGGCTAGTATAGCTGGGACATGTTGGCTGGTGTGGGCAGGCTGGGCCGAAGGGCCTGTTTCCACCCTAATCTGAGGAAAGACATTCTTGCCATAGAGGGAGTACAGAGAAGGTTCACCAGACTGATTCCTGGGATGGCAGGACTTTCATATGAGGAAAGACTGGGTAGACTCGGCTTGTACACGTTGGAATTCAGAAGACTGAGGGGGGATCTTATAGAAACTTACAAAATTCTTAAGGGGTTGGACAGGCTAGATGCAGGAAGATCATTCCCAATGTTGGGGAAGTCCAGGACTAGGGGTCACAGTTTAAGGATAAGAGGGAAGACTTTTAGGACCGAGATGAGGAAATCATTTTTTACACAGAGAGTGGTGAATCTGTAGAATTCTCTGCCACAGGAGGTAGTTGAGGCCACAGTTCATTGGCTATATTTAAGAGGGAGTTAGATGTGGCCCTTGTGGCTAAAGGGATCAGGGGGTATGAAGAGAAGGCAGGGATGGGATACTGAGTTGGATGATCAGCCATGATCATATCAAATGGCGGTGCAGGCACGAAGGGCCGAATGGCCTACTCCTGCACCTATTTTCTATGTTTCTATGTTTCTATCACTCTATCACTGACTCTATGCCTTTGCTTGCACAGTGCCTGTTTAACTACCTGACCAGCACAATGAAGAGAGGCTACCAGGAGGCCGAGCAGAGAAACAAAGTCCACCAAGCCGGCTACTCAGCTCGGAAAACTGCAGCCGCCAGCACCAATCGCAACGTTATCTGAGAGGCCGTGCATTAGGCGGTGCACTCCCAGGACAGAGGAGTCAAATTAAATTCAAAATGCTGGAGTAACTCAGCGGGACAGGCAGCATCTCTGGAGAGAAGGAATGACTGACGTTTCAGGTTAAGGCCCTTCTTCAGACTCTACATTTCCACAGACATTTCTACAGAATGAAGAAGGGCCTCGACACGAAACGTCACCCATTCCTTACCTAGAAACAATAGAAACATAGACATGTTGAAAATAGGTGCAGGAGTAGGCCATTCGGCCCTTCGAGCCAGCATCACCATTGAATATGATCATGGCTGATCATCCAAAATCAGTACCCCGTTCCTGCTTTCTCCCAATATATCCCTTGGTTCCGTTAGCCCTAAGAGCTAAATCTAACTCTCTCTTGAAAATACCCAGTAAATAGGCCTCCACTGCCTTCTGTGGCAGAGAATTCCACAGATTTGCAAAGTTCCCCTCAGCGGATCATCCCCAATCAGTACCCCGTTCCTGCCTTCTCCCCATATCCCCTGACTCCGCTATTTTTAAGAACCCTATCTAGCCCTCTCTTGAAAGCATCCAGAGAACCTGCCTCCACCGCCCTCTGAGGCAGAGAATTCCACAGACTCACCACTCTCTGTGAGAAAAAGTGTTTCCTCGTCTCCGTTCTAAATGGCTTACCCCTTATTCTTAAACTGTGTGGCTGCTGGTTCTGGACTCCCCCAACATCGGGAACATGTTTCCTGCCTCTAGCGTGTCCAAGCCCTTAACAATCGTATATGTTTCAATGAGATACCCTCTCATCCTTCTAAACTCCAGAGTGTACAAGCCCAGCTGCTCCATTCTCTCAGCACATGCCAGTCCCGCCATTCCGGGAATTAACCTTGTAAACCTACGCTGCACTCCCTCAATAGCAAGAATGTCCTTCCTCAAATTAGGGGACCAAAACTGCACACAAAGGTCCAAAACCTCCCCCAACCTTTGCACATCCCCGATCCTGGACTTTCCACTTATCACTTGAATTTATTATTTTATGTATCTTGGTGTGTTTTACGACCGTTGGCAGATCAATTTCCCTCCTTTGAAGAAGGGTCTCGACCCGAAACATCACCCATTCCTTCTTTCCAGAGATGCTGCCTGTCCCGCTGAGTTACTCCAACTTTTTGTGTCTGTCTTCGGTTTAAACCAGCTTCTGCAGTTCCTGTCTATACATAAATAAAGTAAATAAAGTTATGTTGTATCGTGAGGAATGAGATGAACAAATTGGCCTGTGGGAGTCTTTAGTGATTAGAGTTGGCAGTCACTCTTGAAGGAAACCTCCCAAATCACCTCTGTTGCCAATAATGTGTCTTCCTGACTAATTCACCCTGACATAGAAACATAGAAACAAAGAAAATAGGTGCAAGAGTAGGCCATTCGGCCCTTCGAGCCTGCACCGCCATTCAATATGATCATGGCTGATCATCCAAAATCAGTACCCCGTTCCTGGTACCATATCCCTTCATTCCCTTTGCCCTGAGTGCTAAATCTAATGCCCCTGTCCCACTTAGGAAACCTGAACGGAAACCTCTGGAGACTTTGTGCCCCACCCAAGGTTTCCGTGCGGTTCCCGGAGGTTTTTGTCAGTCTCCCTAGCCTGCAGAATGAAGAAGGGTCTCGACACGAAACGTCACCCATTCCTTACCTAGAAACCATAGAAACATAGACATGTTGAAAATAGGTGCAGGAGTAGGCCATTCGGGGCTTAACTCACTCTAGAAAACATCCAATGAATTGGCCTCCACTGCCTTCTGTGGCAGAGAATTCCACAAATTCACAACTCTCTGGGTAAAAAGGTTTTTCCCCATCTCAGTCCTAAATGGCCGAACCCCTTATTCTTAAACTGTGTGACCCCTGGTTCTGGACTCCTCTGCCATCCCGGGAATTAACCTGGTGAATTTATACTGCACTCCTTCAATAGCAATAGTGTCCTACCTCAAATTAGGGGACCAAAATTGCACACAATACTCCAGGTACAGCTCACCGGGGCCCTGTACAACTGCAGTAGGACCGCCTTGCTCCTAAACTCAAATCCTCTCGCAATGAAGGCCAACATGCCTTCACATTCCACATGCCTTCAGCCTGAGCTACAGGGAGTGGTTGAGCAGGTTAGTACTGTATTCCTTGAAGCGGAGGGAGGATGAGGGGCGATCTTATCGAGGAGCACAACATTGTGAGAAAAATAGATCCAATTTTTTAACCAGAGAAGGGGAATCAAGAACCAGAGGGCATAGGTTTAAGGTGAAGGGGGGTAAGATTTAATAGGAACCTGAGGGGTAACCTTTTCCACACAAAGGATGGAACTAGCTGCCAGATGAGGTAGTTGAGGCTGGTACTATCCCAATGTTTAAGAAACATTTAGACAGGAACATGGATAGGACAGGATTGGGGGGATATGGGCCAAATGCAAGTTCAAGTGAGTTTATTGTCATGTGTCACTGATAGGACAATGAAATTCTTGATTTGCTTCAGCACAACAGAACATAGTAGGCATTTACTACAAAACACATGAATAAATAAACTGATAAGCCAGGTTTAATAGCCTGATGGCTGTGGGGAAGTAGCTATTCCTGAACCTGGTCGTTGCAGTCTTCAGGCTCCTGTACCTTCTACCTGAAGGTAGCAGGGAGATGAGTGCAGGCAGGTGGGACTAATGCAAATGGCACGTTTTTTGTTGGGGTGGGCAATTTGGGCTGAAGGGCCTGTTGCGAAGGGGCCCCGCTGTGTGCGATTTCACTATATTGATGGCGTGCCAACTTCCTACGTCGGGGATGGGAGGTGTCTTTGGAGAGAATGAGAGGGGAGGGATGAGGAGGGTGAATCACTGATGCGGGTTGGGACGTTTCCAGCTCACCATTCTACAGAGGGAACTTTAGTTGCTAGCTCCATTTAGACGCTGTCTCCAGGAGCAGTCAGACAGTTCTCCAGAGCCGCTCTCGCTTCCACTGCAGTCGATGTTTGACGCTTCCAGGACTGAGGTCCAGAACTAACGCTGTAAGTCTAAACCTCGCTTTGCGTGGCTTTTTTATCAAGTAGACTTTTTGCATAGGCGGTTGCGAAATGCAACTGGAGGGAGTTTGGAGACCTGGGGATGAATGTTTCACCGCGAATGTCTCTTTTGGGAGAGGGTAACTTATTGATCCGTGCGGCCACTCGCCCGCGGGGGTTATCTTGCTGCTACCCCCAATACCCGGGGGTTGGTCCCAGCTAATGAGCCAAACGAATAGGCGACGTTTCGGGTCGAGACCCTTCTTCAGACTGAGAGTCAGGGGGAAAGGGAAACGAGAGATGTAGACGGTGAAATACAGAGATATATAGGTTGAACAAGTTAGGGCTTTATTCTTTGGAGCGCAGAAGGTTAAGGGGGGACTTGATAGAGGTTTTTAAAATGATGAGAGGGATAGACAGAGTTGACGTGGAAAAGCTTTTCCACTGAGAGTAGGGAAGATTCAAACAAGGGACATGACTTGAGAATTAAGGGACTGAAGTTTAGGGGTAACATGAGGGGGAACTTCTTTACTCAGAGAGTGGTAGCTGTGTGGAATGAGCTTCCAGTGAAGGTGGTGGAGGCAGGTTCGTTTTTATCATTTAAAATAAATTGGATAGTTATATGGATGGGAAAGGAATGGAGGGTTATGGTCTGAGCGCAGGTATATGGGACTAGGGGAGATTTTGTGTTCGGCACGGACTAGAGGGGTCGAGATGGCCTGTTTCCGTGCTGTAATTGTTATATGGTGTTATATGGTTATAGGACAAATTAATGAATAAGAGATATGCAAAAAAAAAAAGTATGGATGATAGATATGCAGAACTGTTGATGGCTTAATTGTAATCATGTGTCCGCTGGATAAGGCGAAGCTTGTCACTGTACCTCGGTACACGTGACAATAAATTAAACTGAACTAGTCTGAAAAAGGTAGACAAAAATGCTGGAGAAACTCAGCGGGTGCAGCAGCATCTATGAAGAGAAGGAAATAGGCGACGTTTCAGGCCGAAACCCTTCTTCAGACTGAAGGAAAGTCACCCATTCCTTCTCTCCAGAGATGCTACCTGACCCGCTGGGTTACTCCAGCATTTTGTGTCCACCTTGGATTTAACCAGCACCTGCAGTTCTTTCCAAACCAAACCGGGTCTCGTCACCAGCAGAGACACGAATTGTTCAACAGCAGAACCTTATGGTCACCAGAGACACAACATGGTCCCCGCTTCCATGGCAACAACTGAAGTATCCAAAACAGCGTGATGGTACAGATGATAGCTATCTGAAAAATGCAGAGAGTATATCATTCCTCCAATTAAGTCAAAGTGTTCACTTCGCTCAGGACATGAAGGAAATCTGGCTGTGGGTGTGAGGTTTTCCGGCGGTGGCCACCGATATCCTCGCTGCCAAGAGCATTCATTGAAAGGAGTTTGTTGATATTACAGAGTTTCTTGTGAAAGAGATTTGGCCAGCGTCCCATCAACTCTGCAACTATTTTTCACCAATTCACGAGGCATTTTTTCTAACAGTGTGAAAATCCACCAGCGTAAAGTCGGCACGAAATCAAAGCGTTTGATCGCTTGTAAAATAATCCCTCTTAGAGAAGGTTAAGGAATTGGCAGAGTGTGGGAAGGTTAGTCTTGTTACTTGGAAGGTACACAAAATTGCTGGAGAAACTCAGCGGGTGCAGCAGCATCTATGGAGCGAAGGAAATAGGCGACGTTTCGGGCCGAAACCCTTCTTCAGGCTGAACTAGTCTTGTTACTTAATGTGTGGAAGATAAGCTTGTCGATAGAGACAAAAAGCTAGAGTTACACACAGTATCTCTGGAGAGAAGGAATGGGTGACGTTTTGGGTCGACACCTTTCTTCAGATATAAGCTTGTAGTTTGGTTTTAGTTTAGAGATACAGCGCGGAAACAGGCCCTTCGGCCCACCGAGTCCGGACCAACCAGCGACCCCCGCACATTAGGACACACACTACACGTACTAGGGACAATTTCCAAGCCAGTTAACCTACAAACTTGGGATAGACACAAAATTCTGGAGTAACTCAGCGGGACAGGCAGCATCTCCGGAGAGAAGGAATGGGTGGCGTTTCGTGTCCAGACCCTTCTTCAGACTGAGAGGCAGGGGAAAGGGAAACGAGAGATATAGACAGTGATGTGGAGAGATATAGAACAAATGAACGACAGATATGCAAAATAAAGTAACGAAATGATAAAGGAAACAAGCCATTGTTAGCTGTTTGCTGGGTGAGAACGAGAAGCTGGTGCGACTTGGGTGGGGGAGGGATGGAGAGAGAGGGAATGCAAGGGTTACTGCCTGTCCTGCTGAGTTACTCCAGCATTTTGTGTCTACCTTCGATTTAAACCAGCACCTGCAGAGAGATCAATATTCATACCACTGAGTTGGTTATAAGATGCCCAAGCGACCATCAAAGACATCTATAGGAAGTGCTGTCTCTAAAAGACAGCCAGCATCATGAGGACATAGAAACATAGAAACATAGAAAATAGGTTCAGGAGTAGGCCATTCGGCCCTTCGAGCCTGCACCGCCATTCAATATGATCATGGCTGATCATCCAACTCAGTATCCTGTACCTGCCTTCTCTCCATACCCACTGATCCCTTTAGCCACAAGGGCCACATCTAACTCCCTCTTAAATATAGCCAATGAACTGGCCACAACTACCTTCTGTGGCAGAGAATTCCACAGATTCACCACTCTCTGTGTGAAAAATGTTTTTCTCATCTCGGTCCTAAAAGATTTCCCCCTTATCCTTAAACTATGACCCCTTGTTCTGGACTTCCCCAACATCGGGAACAATCTTCCTGCATCTAGCCTGTCCAACCCCTTAAGAATTTTGTAAGTTTCTATAAGATCCCCCCTCAATCTTCTAAATTCTAGCGAGTACAAGCCGAGTCTATCCAGTCTTTCTTCATATGAAACTCCTGACATCCCAGGAATCAGTCTGGTGAACCTTCTCTGTACTCCCTCTATGGCAAGAATGTCTTTCCTCAGATTTGGAGACCAAAACTGTACGCAATACTCCAGGTGTGGTCTCACCAACTTGTGTCTGCCTTCGATTTAAACCAGCACCTGCAGAGAGATCAATATTCATACCACTGGGTTGGTTATAAGTTGCCCAAGCGACCATCAAAGGTATCTATAGGAAGCGCTGTCTTTAAAAGACAGCCAGCATCATGAGGACCCACACCACCCTGTTCCGTGCATTCATTCCACTCATGCCATCGGGAAGAAGGTACAGGAGCCTGAAAACCGTGACCTCCAGGTTCAGGAACAGCTTCTTCCCAACAACCATCAGGCTCTTGAACACTATAAACACCAACTAAACTACAAACTTGGCTGCACTAGTGACTTTGGACTCTAGCCCTCGAGACTTTGGGCTTTTGTTTTGAAGAAAGGGTCTCGACTCGAAACGTCACCCATTCCTTCTCTCCAGAGATGCTGCCTGTCCCGTTGAGTTACTCCAGCATTTTGTGCCTATCTACCGAGTAGAAGTAGTGTTAGGCCATTCGGCCCATCAAGTCTACTCCGCCATTCAATCATGACTGATCTATCTCTCCCTCCTAACCCCATTCTCCTGCCTTCTCCCCATAACCTCTGACACCCGTACTAATCAAGAATCTATCTATCTCTGCCTTAAAAATATCCATTGACTAGGCCTCTACAGCCTCGTGTGGCAAAGAATTCCACAGATTCACCACCCTCTCACTAAAGATATTTTTCCTAATCTCCTTCCTAAAAGATCGTCCTTTAATTTCTGAGGCTGTGACCTCTAGTCCTAGACTCTCCCACTAGTAGAAACATCCTCTCCACATCCACTCCATCCAAGCCTTTCACTATTCTGTATGTTTCAATGAGGTCCCCCCTCATTCTTCTAAACACCAGCGAGTACAGGCCCAGTGCCGACAAACGCTCATCAAAAGTTAACCTCCTCGTCCCTGGGATCATTCTTGTCAACCTCCTCTGGACCCTCTCCAGAGCCAAGTCAAGTCAAGTTTATTTGTCACATACACATACGAGATGTGCAGTGAAATGAAAGTGGCAATGCTCGCGGACTCTGGTGCAAAAGACAAACAACCAAACAACCAAACAAACTATAAACACAATCATAACACACATATTCTTTTACATAATAAATAATGGAAGGAAAAATGTTCAGTAGAGTTAGTCCCTGGTGAGATAGGAGTTTACAGTCCGAATGGCCTCTGGGAAGAAACTCCTTCTCAACCTCTCCGTTCTCACCACATGGCAACGGAGGCGTTTGCCTGACCGTAGCAGCTGGAACAGTCCGTTGCAGGGGTGGAAGGGGTCTCTCATGATATTGTTGGCTCTGGAGTTGCACCTCCTGATGTATAGTTCCTGCAGGGGGGGCGAGTGAAGTTCCCATAGTGCGTTCGGCCGAACGCACTACTCTCTGCAGAGCCTTCTTGTCCTTGGCAGAGCAATTCCCAAACCAGATGGTAATGTTCCCGGACAAGATGCTTTCCACCGCCGCTGCGTAGAAGCACTGGAGGATCCTCGGAGACACTCTGAATTTCCTCAATTGCCTGAGGTGGTAAAGGCGCTGCCTTGCCTTACTCACGAGTGCTGAGGCGTGCGATGCCCATGTCATATCCTCGGAGATGTGGACTCCCAGATATCTAAAACAGTTCACCCTATCCACAGGATCCCCATTTATCCTCAATGGAATGTACGTCCTCGGATGATGTGTTCTCCTAAAGTCCATGATCAGCTCCTTCGTTTTTTTGATGTTCAAGAGGAGGCTGTTATCCTGGCACCAGAGTGCTAGATCAGCCACCTCTTCCCGGTAGGCCTTCTCATCGTTGCCAGCACATCCTTCTTCAGATATGGTGCCCAAAACTGCTCACAATATTCCACATATGGCCTTACAAGTGCCGTTTGGAGCCTCAGTATTACATCCCATGTTTTTTGTATACAAGCCCTCTTGAAATAAATGCTAACATTGAGTTTGTTTTCTAAAGTCAAGGAATATTTACTTTGGCAAAGTGTGGAAAGAATTGTCTTGAATTCCAGGGCTCGACATTGAATCCAACATTCTGCCAACAAATCCACTTAATACCACATGGTCTGGTCCCAGAACATTGATGCAATAAGAAGAACAGCTCACTAAATACTGAGGCCAAATGCAAATTGGAGGGACCCCAGCTCATATTTCACTTGGGCGGCTTACAACCCCGGGGTCTGAACATTGATTTCTCTAACTTCAAGTAACCCTTGCATCCCTCCTCTCTCCGTCCCTCCCGCACCCAAGTCATTGCACTCACTTCAAATCTGTCTTGTTGAGTCTCATTGTCTTTAACTCGTCTTCATCTAGCCCACAGCTAACTTTTTTGCATTTCTTTCATTCATTTCTTCTATATCCCTCTGTACCACCATCTATATCTCTTGTTTTCCTTTCATAGAAACATAGAAACATAGAAAATAGGTGCAGGAGTAGGCCATTCGGCCCTTCGAACCTGCACCGCCATTCAATATGATCATGGCTGATCATCCAACTCAGTATCCTGTACCTGCCTTCTCTCCATACCCCCTGATCCCTTTAGCCACAAGGGCCACATCTAACTCCCTCTTAAATATAGCCAATGAACTGTGGCCTCAACTACCTTCTGCGGGAGAGTATTCCAGAGATTCACCACTCTCTGTGTGAAAAATGTTTTCCACATCTCGGTCCTAAAAGATTTCCCCCTTATCCTTAAACTGTGACCCCTTGTTCTGGACTTCCCCAACATTGGGAACAATCTTCCTGCATCTAGCCTGTCCAACCCCTTAAGAATTTTGTAAGTTTCTATAAGATCCCCCCTCAATCTTCTAAATTCTAGCGAGTACAAGCCGAGTCTATCCAGTCTTTCTTCATATGAAAGTCCTCACATCCCCTGACTCTCAGTCTGAAGAAAGGTCTCGATCCGAAACGTCACCTATTCCATTTCTCCAGAGATGCTGTCTGACCCGCTGAGTTACTCTGGCACTTTGTGTCGGCTTATCATTAAATGCTCTTATCAAAACCTGGCTTGAAATGTTGGATGTTATTCAAAGCAGAGAAGGAACCCAATGAGTTTTAATCAGATAGTCCAGCAATACCAGATATTCAAACAATGCATAGGAAGGAGCTGTAGATGCTGGTTCACACAGATGGACACAAAATGCTGGAGTAACTCAATGGGGCAGCAGCATCTCTCGAGAGAAGGAATAGGTAACATTTCGGGTCAAGACCCTTCTTTGGACTGAGAGTCAAGGGAGAGGCCAGATCAAGTTCGGAAGAAGGGTCTCAACCCGAAACGTCACCCATTCCTTCTATCCAGAGATGCTGCCTGTCCCGCTGAGTTACTCCAGCATTTTGTGTCTATCTTCGGTGTAAACCAGATGGGATGACAGATGGCACAATGGGCTAAGTGTTCGGCTGGCAACCGGAAGGTAGCCGGTTCGAATCCCGCTTGGAGTGCATACTGTCGTTGTGTCCTTGGGCAAGACACTTCACCCACCTTTGCCTGTGTGTGAATGTGTGTGTGAATGTGTGTGAGTGATTGGTGGTGGTCGGAGGGGCCGTAGGCGCAGATTGGCAGCCACGCTTCCGTCAGTCTGCCCCAGGGCAGCTGTGGCTACAGAAGTAGCTTACCACAACCGAGTGTGACTGAGGAGTGAATGAATAATGCGATGTAAAGCGCCTTGAGTATTAGAAAGGCGCTATATAAATCCCATCCATTATTATTATTAAACCAGCATATGCAGTCAATTCCTACACAGATCAAAACAGGCGATCATTAAGGAAGGGTTGCCCATTTCCTTCGCTCCATAGATGCTGCTGCACCCGCTGAGTTTCTCCAGCATTTTTGTCTACCGATGATCAAGGGCACGTTGGCCGAGATGACAACAAGGTATACAAATGGTAGAATTAATCAGGACACGGAACAAGTCGGAGAACTAGGGTGGGGGAGGGACAGAAAGAGCACCTTGACTTCCTGAGAGGTTTGAGGACATCAGGCATGTTGCCAAGGAATGCTACTGAGGTTGTACAAGTGTACTGTGGGTGAGCGGACTGACTGCTTTGCTTTTCAGAAGATGATGACCCTGGTGGTCGGGCCCCGTGCGATTGTTTGGAGCAGAGTTACCTCCCGCCAGCCCGTACCCACCGTCGTGGTCCAGCTCTGAAGCGAGGCCGGACATGAGGAGCTGTTACTACTGCTGCCTGCTGCTGTGTGTCATCATGGCGATGGCCCAGTGCCAGGTGGGCTGCCTGCAACACGCCATCATCGACTTGAATAAACTTCGCGAAATTGTGGTAAGAGTCCGCCAATTCAATGTGTCCTCACTTCTCATCTTACAGACATGTATAAAATCATGAGAGGAATAGATGCACAGTCTCTTGCCCAGAGTAGGTGAATCGAGGACTAGAGGACATAGGTTTAAGGTGAAGGGGAAAAGATTTAATAGGAATCTGAGGGGCAACATTTTCACACAAAGGGTGGTGGGTGTATGGAACAAGCTTCCAGAAGAGGTAGTTGAGGCTGGGACTATCCCAACGTTTAAGAAATAGTTAGACAGGTACATGGATAGAAGAAGGGTTTCGGCCCGAAACGTCGCCTATTTCCTTCGCTCCATAGATGCTGCTGCACCCGCTGAGTTTCCCCAGCAATATTGTGTACCTTACATGGATAGGACATGTTTGGAGGGATATGGACCAAGCACAGGCAGGTGGGACTAGTGTAGCTGGGACATGTTGGCCGGTATGGGCAAGTTGGGCCGAAGGGCCTATTTCCACACTGTATCACTCTATAACTCTATGACGCTAAGAAGAAGGGGAAAAGATACAATTGGAATCTGTGGGTCAGGCCCTTCGGCCCACAAACCAGCGACCCCTGCACATTCACACTACCCTACACACACTTACCAAGCCAATTAACCTACAAAACTGTACGTTTTTGGAGTGTGGGAGGAAACCGAAGATTTCGGAGAAAACCCACGCAGGTCACGGGGAGAACGTGCAAACTCCGTACTGACAGCACCCGTAGTCAGGATTGAACCCAGGACTGTGGCGCTGTGAGGCAGCAACTCTATTGAAGTGCCCTTTCCCATCCTCACCACATCCGTCAGTAGAGCTCAGATGTGGTGCATTTAAAAGGAACTGGATAGGGGGATGAGGCACAGATTTGCAAAATAAATGGGGGGGGGGGCGGCACGGTGGCGCAGCGGTAGAGTTGCTGCCAGAGACCCCGGGTTCGATCCCGACCAGGGGTGCTGTCTGTGCGGAGTTTGCACGTTCTCCCCGTGACCCAGACTGAAGGTTCACCAGACTGATTCCTGGAATGCCAGGACTTTCATACGAAGAAAGACTGGATAGACTCGGCTTGTACTCGCTAGAATTTGGAAGATTGAGGGGGGATCTTATAGAAACTTACAAAATTCTTAAGGGGTTGGACAGGCTAGATGCAGGAAGATTATTCCCGATGTTGGGGAAGTCCAGAACAAGGGGTCACAGTTTAAGGATAAGGGGGAAATCCTTTAGGACCGAGATAAGGAAAACATTTTTCACACAGAGAGTGGTGAATCTCTGGAATTCTCTGCCACAGAAGGTAGTTGAGGCCACAGTTCATTGGTTATATTTAAGAGGGAGTTAGATGTGGCCCTTGTGGCTAAAGGGATCAGGGGGTATGGAGAGAAGGCAGGTACAGGATACTGAGTTGGATGATCAGCCGTGATCATATTGAATGGCGGTGCAGGCTCGAAGGGCCGAATGGCCTACTCCTGCACCTATTTTCTATGTTTCTATGTTTCTATGACCCGCGTGGGGTTCCTCCGTGTGATCCGGTTTCCTCCCACATTCCAAAGGCGTGCGGGTTTGCGGGTTACTTGGCTTCTGTAAATGGTCCCGTGTGTGTGGGACAGTGCTCGTGTACGGGCTGATCAGTTGTGGGTGGGCCGAAGGGCCTGTTTTCCCCCCCGCTGTATCTCTAAACTAAAATCAAAATCTAGGTATTGAGTTCTGGTGATGGGGATTCGACTTGGACTGTTGGGTGCTTCTCTTTCCGCAGATGCTGCCCGACTTGGTGAGTATTTTTGCAACATTTTCTGTTTTAAACATGACAAATATTCTTGCCTTTCAGAATACGACAAGTGACATTAGCCTGTACTCCCCTGATCTAGACGATATGAATGTAAGTTCAATGACTGCCAAATAACTTGTGTACCACTCACTCCCGTATTTTTACTTGTAGACTGTCTCACCTACTTCAGGAAGATCTTGCCTCATCTCCTGGCAAGATCTCTCTTGTCACTCTCAAGGTGGCTTGGTGCCTTAGGGCTAGAGTTGCTACCCTGTCCCACTTAGGAAACCTGAACGGAAACCTCTGGAGACTTTGCGCCCCACCCAAAGTTTCCGTTTGGTTCCCGGAGGTTTTTGTCAGTCTCCCTGCCTGCTTCCACTACCTGCAACCTCCGGCAACCACCTGCAACCTCCGGGAACAGCACGGAAACCTTGGGTGGGGCGCAAAGTCTCCAGAGGTTTCCGTTCAGGTTTCCTAAGTGGGACAAGGGTTATACTGTGCGTGCAGCGCCAGATTCAATTCTGACTACGGATGCTGTCTGTGCGGGGTTTGCACGCTCTCCCCGTGACCTTTATGGGTTTTCAGGGGATATGGGGAGAAGGCAAGAATGGGGGTACTGATTGGGGATGATCACATTGAATAGCGGTGCTCGCTCGAAGGGCCGAATGGCCAACTCCTGCACCTATTGTTCATTATCTATTGTCTATAACACTAACTTCTCCTTGCAGCTTTCCTTTCCTTTGTGCTAATACAAATGTCATGATGTCTGTCTTGTTGCAGGAGTGCGGGAAAGAGACACTACAATGCTTTCAGAATGAACTCTCTGTTTTGGACTTTGAATTTGATGGGACGTCAAAACAGCGCGCGTCTGACAGAATATTCAGCCTAAATTTTAGTATTCAATTCATTATTTCACAACTGGTAGGTATCTGTCCACTAGTTCCTGTTGATGTCAACATCTCTTAACGTGTTTTGCTGGCTTTACCTTGCACTAAACGGATGGCACAGTGGCTCAGCGGTGGAGTTGCTGCCTTAAGGGCCTGTCCCACGTGCATGCGACTCCATGCGGCAAGCGCGAACTAACGTGGTCGCTTGAGCCGTACGGCTTCGCGGGGCCGGTCCCACTTCGATCGCGGGAGCCGTATGGAGTTGTGCGGAGCTGGTTCCGACATCGCGCGGGCGGGGCTCCGAAAAACCGACCGTGTTTAAAAATTCCACGCGGCAACGGCCTGCCGCCGCCTCGACGCCGTACGTCACGCGCGGACTTCCCGCGGACTTCGCTCGAACTTCACGTCACTCACTCGACCTCCGCGCAGGCCCCGCTTCCGGTTTGGTCGCGCGTGCCGCATGCAGTCGCATGCTCGTGGGACAGGCCCTTTACTGCGCCTCCAGTAGCAGAGACAGAGTCTGTACGGAGTTCTGCCCGTGACCTGTGTGGGCTTTCTCCGAGATCTTCGGTTTCTTCCCACACTTGTGGGCCGAAGGGCCTGTTTCCGCACTGTATCTCTAAACTAAACTAAAAGCTATTCCCTTATCATGTATCTGTACACTGCAAATGGCTCGATTGTAATCATGTGTTGTCTTTCCGTTGACTGGATAGCACGCAACAAAAAGCTTTTCACTGTACCTCAGTACACATGGCAACAATCTAAACCTGTAACTTTAATTGTAAGCTGAAGCCATCGCGACAGAGACCGCTTGTGGTTTTAGTGAGTTCATTCCCAACACTTCATTTTCCCAGAATTGTTTTGGAGAAAAGACTATTCTTTGAACATAGACACAAAATGCTGGAGTTACTCAGCGGGACAGGCAGCATTTCTGGAGGGAAGGAATGGGTGATGTTTAGGGTCAAGACTGAGAATCGGGGGCGAGGGAGACATGGAGACAAGGAAGGGTACGGTGTGAAAACAAGATATCAGTGTTTCCAAGGAAAATGTAGAATAGGTCATTGTTAGCTCGGGAAAGGTGACAACTAGGCATATAAAGATATCTCTATATTTGATGTCTCAGTCTGAAGAAGGGTCTCGACCCGAAACACCACCCATTCCTTCTCTCCAGAGATGCTGCCTGTCCCGCTGAGTTACTCCAGCATTTTGTGTCAACCAGCATCTCCAGTTGTTTCCTACACATTGTTTAAAGATATTGTTTGGCTGGGCAACACAGGTCAGCGAGTTTGTTCTTTGCCTTGAATAATGTCCAACATTTCAAGCCAAGTTTTATATCCGTTAATGATACAATCATTTGTTAACTTGCGGGGTATGTGAGAATGGTGCCAGCTCTGGAACTGATATGTGAATGGTGTAATCTAAAAGATTCGAGGCTTGTAGAAACATAGAAAATAGGCGCAGGAGGAGGCCATTCGTCCATTCGAGCCAGCACCACCATTCATTGTGATCATGGCTGATCATCCCCAATCAATAACCCGTGCCTGCCTTCTCCCCATATCCCTTGATTCCACCAGCCCCTAGAGCTCTATCTAACTCTCTCTTAAATCCATCCAGTGATTTGGCCTCCACTGTGCCCTCTGTGGCAGGGAATTCCACAAATTCACAACTCTCTGGGAGAAAACGTTTTTTCTCACCTCAGTCTTAAATGGCCTCCCCTTTATTCTAAGACTGTGCGTGGCCCCTGGTTCTGGACTACATGGAAATACATAATTGCAAACACCAGCCAAGAGCTTTTGACATCCGTGTTGGTAAATGGTGCATTATTGTTATTGTTTACTCAGATACGGTGAAAAATATTCTTTCGCGTTTTAACCATGCAAGAGATGAGCAGATAGTGCAAAAAAGGAAAATGGAAACAGAGTTCAAAATATAATGTTACAGCTAAAAGTGGCGCAGCGGTAGAATTGCTGCCTCACAGCGCCAGAGACCCGGGTTCGATCCCGACTACGGGTGCTGTCTGCACAGAGTTTGTACCTTCTCCCTGTGACCTGCGTGGGTTTTCTCCGAGATCTTCGGTTTCCTTCCACACTCCAAAGCCCAACAGGTTTGTCGGTTAATTGGCTTGGTGTAAGTGTAAATTGTCCCTAGTGTGTGTAGGGTAGTGTTAGTGTGCGGGGAATCGCTGGTCGGTGCGCTGAACTGTGCACAAAAAATAATTTGGTTGTACCTCAGTACATGTGACAATACAATACCACTGAAAAAGGGTGGCGAGGTGGCAGAGCTACTGCTTTACAATACCAGGGACCCCGTTTCGATCCTGACTACGGGTGCAGACTCGGTGGGCCGAAGGGCCTGTTTCCGCACTGCATCTCTAAACTGAACCAAACTAGTGGGGATATAGAAACGTAGAAACATAGAAACATAGAAAATAGGTGCAGGAGTAGGCCATTCGGCCCTCCGAGCCCGCACTGCCATTCAATATGATCATGGCTGATCATCCAACTCAGTATCCTGTACCTGCCTTCTCTCCATACCCCCTGATCCCTTTAGCCACAAGGGCCACATCTAACCCCCTCTTAAATATAGCCAATGAACTGGCCTCAACTACATTCTGTGGCAGAGAATTCCACAGATTCACCACTCTCTGTGAAAAAATGTTTTTCTCATCTCGGTCCTAAAAGATTTCCCCCTTATCCTTAAACTGTGACCCCTTGTTCTGGACTTCCCCAACATCTGGACTTCCCCAATCTTCCTGCATCTTGCCTGTCCAACCCCTTAAGAATTTTGTAAGTTTCTATAAGATCCCCCCTCAATCTTCTAAATTCTAGCGAGTACAAGCCGAGTCTATCCAGTCTTTCTTCATATGAAAGTCCTGACATCCCAGGAATCAGTCTGGTGAACCTTCTCTGTACTCCCTCTATGGTAGGAATGTCTTTCCTCAGATTTGGAGACCAAAACTGTACACAATACTCCAGGTGTGGTCTCACCAAGACCCTGTACAACTGCAGTAGAACCTCCCTGCTCCTATACTCAAATCCTTTTGCTATGAATGCTAACATACCATTACCTTTCTTCACTGCCTGCTGCACCTGCATGCCTACTTTCAATAACTGGTGTACCATGACACCCAGGTCTCGTTGCATCTCCCCCTTTCCTAATTGGCCACCATTCGGATTGGGACGACAGATGGCACAATGGGCTAAGTGTTCGGCTGGCGACCGGAAGGTGGCCGGTTCGAATCCCGCTTGGAGTGCATACTGTCGTTGTGTCCTTGGGCAAGACACTTCACCCACCTTTTTGCCTGTGTGTGTGAATGTGTGTGGGTGATTGGTGGTGGTCGGAGGGGCCGTAGGCGCAGATTGGCAGCCACGCTTCCGTCAGTCTGCCCCAGGGCAGCTGTGGCTACAGAAGTAGCTTACCACCACCGAGTGTGACTGAGGAGTGAATGAATAATGCGATGTAAAGCGCCTTGAGTATTAGAAAGGCGCTATATAAATCCCATCCATTATTATTATTATTATTCGGATAAGAATTTTGTAAGTTTCTATAAGATCCCCCCTCAATCTTCTAAATTCTAGCGAGTACAAGCCGAGTCTATAAGTCATTGTTTTGTGTCATCCCTCTCAGAACGCAACCAGAGGCTGCCAGCAATGTGAAATCTACAACGAGGAGTCTGCAAGCACCTTCTTCCGAAGTCTGGAAACATTACTGCAGCATCAGAACCAGTTCATCTGTCCCTTCATAAATATTTGACCGGCATCCAGCATGGAACTCCAGTGGCTTTGTGACTCGGAGGTTGGGATGGATCGCAGGTTCCACTCCCTAACGCAAGATGGTGGATCTTCCGGGGACTCTTGTGCTCAGTGAAGAGAAGGAACGTCCCGGAATGAAAACGGGACCCTGCACGTCGGTTCAGAGTAAGTCCACATTGTCATGTAATATTTTTTTCCACCCCGTTAAAATGAATTATTGGTGTTGGGAATATGCCATTGCCTCCGGGCCTGAACATCTGGTTACAAAATTCTTAAGGGGTTGGACAGGCTAGATGCAGGAAGATTATTCCCGATGTTGGGGAAGTCCAGAACAAGGGGTCACACAGTTTAAGGATAAGAGGGAAGTCTTTTAGGACCGAGATGAGAAAATCATATTTTACACAGAGAGTGGTGAATCTGTGGAATTCTCTGCCACAGAAGGTAGTTGAGGCCACAGTTCATTGGCTATATTTAAGAGGGAGTTAGATGTGGCCCTTGTGGCTAAAGGGATCAGGGGGTATGGAGAGAAGGCAGGGATGGGATACTGAGTTGCATGATCAGCCATGATCATATCGAATGGCGGTGCAGGCTCGAAGGGCCGAATGGCCTACTCCTGCACCTATTTTCTATGTTTCTATGTTTCTATGTCCTGGCTGCTTTACTGTTTATTCTTCTTTAGAGATTCCACGCGGAAACAGGCCCTTCGGCCCACTAGCACCATCCTCCACACACTGGGGATAATTTACAATGTACAATTTATAGAAGGCAATTAACCACCAAACCTGTACGTGTCCACAGTAGCGCAGCGGAGAAGTTGCTGTCTTACAACCCCCAATGACCCATGTTCAATCCTGACTACGGGTGATGTCTGTGTGGAGTTTGCACGCTCTCCCCGTGACTTGCGTGGGTTGTCTCCGGGTGCTCCGGTTTCCTCCCACGCACCAAAGACGTACATATTTGTAGGTTAGATAAAAATGCTGGAGAAACTCAGTGGGTGATGCAGCATCTATGGAGCAAAGCTACAACCCGAAACGTTGCCTATTTCCTTCGCTCCATAGATGCTGCCTCACCCACTGAGTTTCTCCAGCATTTTTGTCAACCTTCGATTTTCCAGCATCTGCAGTTCCTTCTTAAATATTTGTAGGTTAATTGGCTTGGTAGAATTGTAATTTGGTCCGAGTGTGTGTAGGATAATGTAAGTGTGCGGGGATTGCTGGTCGGCACGGACTCGGTGGGCCGAAGGGCCTGTTTCCACGGTTTATCTCTAAACTAAGTTAAACTAAACTAGATATCTTTGGCGTGTGAGAGGAAACTGGAGCACCCGGAGAAAACATTTTTTGCCCAAGGGCCTGTTCTTTTGCTGTTCAGTTCTATGTATCTATATTCTATATCAGATGTGTTTCAATCCCGTTGGAACATGATAGTATTTAAAGGTGTTGAGCTATAATGAATCAAAATAAACAATTGAACAAATTAATTCTTAGCAATGTGCTGCATCCTGCCTCATCAATAAGAAACAAGTTGGAACAAATAAACAGATAAATGGTCCCCCGAATAAATTCTGCAGACTCTGTTTTCTTAACAGACCATAAGGCACAGGAGCAGAATGAAGCCATTCGATGACCCCTGGAGCCAGTCGGGATCGAACCCGGGTCTCTTACACTGCAGGGCAGCAACTCTACCGCTGTTCCACTGTGCCGTCCATACTAGTGGGAGAGTCTAGGAACAGTGGCCGTCGCCTCAGAATAAAAAGATGTACCTTTAGGAAGGTGTTGAGCAGGAATTTCTTCACTCACAGGGTGGAGAATGTGCAATTCAGTGCCACGGGCAATGGTTATTTAATAGGTGTGAATTAAATGAATATTTTTAAGGTGGAGATAGATAGATTCTTGATTAGTACTTGGTTCGTAATTGTCTGGGGTTATGGGGAGAGGGCAGGAGAATGGGGTTGAGAGAGGAATAGATCAGCTATGATTGAATGGCGGGGTAGACTTGATGGGCCGAATGGCCTATTTCTGCTCATAGAACTATGAACCGTTGACAGGCAATGGCCACTTTACAGCCCCTGTTTGTTTACAGTCCTTGTACACAAACTCATACTCTCATCTCATCAAAGACCCACACCATCCTGGCCACACACTCATCTCCCTGCTACCTCCAGGTAGAAGGTACAGGAGCCTGAAGACTGCAACGACCAGGTTCAGGAATAGCTACTTCCCCACAGCCATCAGGCTATTAAACCTGGCTCGGACAAAACTCTGAACATTAATAGCCCATTATCTGTTATTTGCCCTTTATCAATTTATTTATTCATGTGTTTGTAGTCAATGCCTACTATGTTCTGTTGTGCTGAAGCAAAGCAAGAATTTCATTGTCCGATCAGGGACACATGACAATAAACTCTCTTGAACTTGAACTTGAACTAGTCTCTCTCCTACCCGACCTGTGGAGATGCTCCAGCAATGCCCAGTGTAAACTTGAGCAAAGATCTTTCCTCCAGTCCTGGCAATACCCAGCAGGTCAGGCAGCATCCATGGAGAGGATAACAGCAAATATTTCAGCCACGGGGAGAACGTATAAACTCCATACAGACAGCACCCGTAGTAGGGATCGAACCCGGGTCTCCCATGCTGCATTCTCTGTAAGGCAGCAACTCTGCCGCTGTGCCACTTGTGTGGAGTTTGTACGCTCACCCCCGTGACAGCGTGGGTTTCCTCCGGGTGCTCCGGTTTCTTCCCACACCCCAAAGACGTGCGGGTTTGTAGGGTAATTGGTCCTTTTTCCATTTCCCCCTAGTGAGTGGATGCGAAAGTGGGATAATGGAGAACTAGCAGCCGATTGCTAGCATGGGCTCGGTGGGCCGAAGGGCCTGTTTCCGTGCCGTGCCCCTAAACTGACCCGAGCTTCTCTGAAACTGAGCCAAGAGCAACAAACTGTGGCGGAAGTTTATGCAAGAACTCTACAAGTCCATTATTCATACCACACCCCACATAAAAGTGACAGAAAGCCATTAAGATCATTCCAGAACCAACCCAGGAAAAGATGGTGTCTGATTATTTGTGAAGGATAATCAGGATAACACAGATGTTTCCAAAGTGGATCTTGGATCAGATCAGAATGTTCCTCTCCAATAGTTAGGAAGTTGAATGAACACCGCTGTTGATGGAAATGAATACAGAAAATAGTCAGCCGGTCAGACATGGTTTAGTTTAAGAAGAATCTGTAGATGCTGGTTTTAAACCAAGATAGACACAAGCTGCTGGAGCAACTCAGCGGGACAGGCAGCATCTCTGGAGAGAAGGAATGGGTGACGTTTCGGGTCGAGACCCTCCTTCAGACAGCTCATCTCGACCCGAAAAATCATGTGTTTTCTCCGAAATCTTCGGTTTCCTTCCCAGACACCAAAGACATACAGGTCCTGTAGGTTAATTGGCTTCGGTAAAAATTGTAAATTGTCCCTCATGTGTGGGATAGTTGTAGTGTATGGGGATCGCTGATCAGCGTGGACTCGCTTTATCTCGAAACTAAACTAAAATCAAACAGGGTGTGTGTGCACTGCAAGAAGGCGTGCAGATTCAAAGTCCAGTTGCCTGATAACAGCTGGGGAGAAAAATGTCCCTGAATCTGGATCTGGAGGTGTGCGTTTTCACACTTCTGTACCTCTTGCCTAATGGGAGAGGGGAGAGGGGAGAGGATGGAGTGACCGGGATGAGAGTGGTCCTTGATTATGTTGCTGGCCTTGCAGCGGGAGGGTGAAGTGTCGATGGAGGTGTCCAATGGAAGGGAGGTTGCTTTGTGTGATGGTCTAGGCTGCGTCCACAATTTGCTGCGATTTCTAGCAGTCTTGGATGGGGCTGGTCACGGATGTGGTGGGTAAGAGAAAAGGCACTTCAATCTCCCTTTCACCAGTGGCACAGTGGTGATGCATCCCGATCAAATTCAGATTCAGATTCAGATTCAAATGTATTGTCATTATGCAGTGTACAGTACAGAGACAATGAAATGCAGTTAGCATCTCCCTAGAAGAGCGACATAGAATATAATAATAATAATAATACATTTTATTTATGGGCGCCTTTCAAGAGTCTCAAGGACACCTTACAAAAATTTAGCAAGTAGAGGAAAAACATGTAAGCGGAATGAAATAAATAGTAGAGACATGACTAGTACACAAAGTAAAGACAGAATTCAATTCAAAACACAATATGAGGCAATTCAAGCACAGATGAAAAGGGAGGGGGACGTGGGGCTAAGGATAGGCAGAGGTGAAGAGATGGGTCTTGAGGCGGGACTGGAAGATGGTGAGGGACACGGAATTGCGGATCAGTTGGGGGAGGGAGTTCCAGAGCCTGGGAACTGCCCTGGAGAAGGCTCTGTCCCCAAATATGAGCAATAAATAAATATATTTACGTGCATACAGTCATAGTCATAGGACGGGAAAGGAATGGAGGGTTATGGTCTGAGCGCAGGTATATGGGACTAGGGGAGAATACGTGTTCGGCACGGACTAGAAGGGTCGAGATGGCCTGTTTCCGTGCTGTAATTGTTATATGGTTATATGGTTATAGTAGTTTTTTTCCTGGTGGAAGGAGTGTCCGGGGGGGGGGGGGTGGCTGGCAATCACCGAGGTACAGTGTTGAGTAATGTAACAGCCGCAGGGAAGAAGCTGTCCCTGGACCTGCTGGTCTGGCAACGGAGAGACCTGTAGCGCCTCCCGGATGGTACGAGTGTAAACAGTCTATGGTTGGTTGGAATGCCTTCCACGGCGCATCTGTAGATGTAGTCGATGCTTGCTGGGGACATGCTGAACTACCTAAGCCTCCTAAGAAAGTAAAGGCATTGGTGCATTTTATGGCCCATCGCTTCGATGTGGCTAGTCCAGGACAACTTGCGGCCGATATTTATTCTTAAGAATAATCAGCGTGTCAATTGATTTGATTTGATTTGATTCAACTTTATTGTCATTGCACAAATACGAGTACAGGTTCAACGAAATGCAGTTTAGCGTCTGGTCAGAGTGCAAGATAGTAGAAATAAAAATACTGGTTAAACAATATGTGCACTGTGGATGAATTAAACTGGTACATAGGCAAATAAATTTGCCTATTTGAGTATAGGAGCAGGGAGGTTCTACTGCAGTTGTACAGGGTCTTGGTGAGACCACACCTGGAGTATTGCGTACAGTTTTGGTCTCCAAATCTGAGGAAGGACATTATTGCCATAGAGGGAGTGCAGAGAAGGTTCACCAGGCTGATTCCTGGGATGTCAGGACTGTCTTGTGAAGAAAGACTGGATAGACTTGGTTTATACTCTCTAGAATTTAGGAGATTGAGAGGGGATCTTATAGAAACTTACAAAATTCTTAAGGGGTTGGACAGGCTAGATGCAGGAAGATTGCTCCCGATGTTGGGGTCCAGGACAAGGGGTCACAGCTTAAGGATAAGGGGGAAATCCTTTAAAACCGAGATGAGAAGAAATCTTTTCACACAGAGAGTGGTGAATCTCTGGAACTCTCTGCCACAGAGGGTAGTCGAGGTCAGTTCATTGGCTATATTTAAGAGGGAGTTAGATGTGGCCCTTGTGGCTAAGGGGATCAGAGTGTATGGAGAGAAGGCAGGTACGGGATACTGAGTTGGATGATCAGCCATGATCATATTGAATGGCGGTGCAGGCTCGAAGGGCCGAATGGCCTACTCCTGCACCTAATTTCTATGTTTCTATGTTTCTAAATGTATACAGATGGGAGAGTATAAAAGATAGCTAGCGTCGGGACTGTGAGTTCAGCAGTGTAATGGTGTTATTGAAAAAGCTGTTCCTCAGCCTGCTTGTGCAAGACCTAATTCTGGATATCTACAGTGTCATCCAGTCAGTTTAAAACTTTTTTTTTTTTTTTTTTTTTTTTTTGGTAATATTAGAAGTAATGTTATATAAGAAGTAATATAGCGATATAAGCCAAAAATAACATAAAACATTTCCTGTACCACTTCTTATTTTAAACCTTAGAAAGAAGTAAAGTAGAGAAAGTTAGTTAGGATAGTAAGTGCGTGAGAAAGTGATCAAAAGAGACCCGTGGAAACGTCAAACCTGAGAAGAGATAAAAGGAAAATCAAAGAGAGAAAAAAAAAAAAGAGAAATGGAGAAAAATAGAGAACAAGAGATATAAGAAAGTAAAATAAGTTTAAAACTTCTGAGCAATGCTTACTAACAACTAAAGTTGGTTCTTTCTTGTGTCCACAGCTTGTGATCCAAGGTCATCTACACCTCCCACAGAGATGGAAACGGCAGGTCCAATGTGTCTCGATGTGTCGAACAGTGATGGTCTCCCCAACCTCATCGAAACGTCTCGTACCAGAGGCCAGCGTTAGTTTACCTGGGTCGACACAAGGCTGAGGCTCTTTAAGGCGCTGGTCGGGCCACATTTGGAGTATTGTCAGCAATCGTTGGGGGCCCCATATCTGAGGAAGGATGTGCTGGCACTGGAGAGGGTCCAGAGGAGGTTTACGAGAACGATCCCAGGAATGACTTATGATGAGCATTTGACTGCACCAGGCCTGTACTCACTGGAATTTCGAAGGATGAGGGGCCCCCTCATTGAAACTTACTGACTAGTGAAAGGCCTGGATAGAGTGGATGCGGAGAGGATGTTTCCACTGGTGGGAGAGTCTAGGATCAGAGGTCATAGCCTCAGAATGAAAGGACGTTCCTTTAGGAAGGAGATGATGAGGAATTTCTTTAGTCAGAGGCTGGTGAAATTAATCTGTGGAATTCTTTCTCCCACACTCCAAAGGCGTACAAGTTTGTAGGTTAACTGGCTTGGTAAGAATTGTCAATTGTCCCTGGTGAAGTAGGATAGTGCTCCTGTACAGGGATCGCAGGTCAGCATGGATTTGGTGGGCTGAAGGGCCTGTTTCCGCACTGTATCTCTAAACTAAACTAAAATATAACAGCTCTCCCTCAGCCCACTGGCTCCACCTCTTCCTGTCTTCTTCCTGCCCCCCCCCCCCCCCACATCAGTCCGAAGAAGGGTCTCGACCCGAAACGTTGCCTATTTCCTTCGCTCCATAGATGCTGCCTCACCCACTGAGTTTCTCCGCATTTTTATCTACATAAAATATAACAAGAATGTGTTTGTATTTGATTTCTGTACAAAAATATCTTTAATTCCAAATGAAGAAATTAAAAAATGAAAACTTTTTTGTACTTTGCGCAACCGATTTGGACTCTCGGTTTAAAAAAGAGTTGTTAGTTAAAGAAGGTGTGGTGTGTTCCAACTGTGGGAACATTTCTTCATCTTCCTCATACCAGGAATAATAGACAAAGATGTGTTGGCTCTTGACTGATAAGAACTTGTTCCAGGAAAATTGTTGTCTAGCTGGAATGGGTTCAGAGAAGCATTACGAAGGGTATTGTCAGGACTAGAGGGTGTGAGCTATGGGGAGAGGTTGAGCAGGCTGGGTCTCTATTCCCTGGAGCACAGGAGGATGAGGGTTGATCCTATAGAAGTGTACAAAATCATGAGAGGAATAGATCGGGTGGATGCACAGAATCTCTTGCCCAGAGTAGGGGAATCAAGGACCAGAGGACATAGGTTCAAGGCGAAGGGGAAAAGATTTAATAGGAATCTCTGGAATTCTCTGCCACGGAAGGTAGTTGAGGCCAGTTCATTGGCTATATTTAAGAGGGAGTTAGATGTGGCCCTTGTGGCTAAAGGGATCAGGGGGTATGGAGAGAAGGCAGGTACAGGATACTGAGTTGGATGATCAACCATGATCATATTGAATGGCGGTGCAGGCTCGAAGGGCCGAATGGCCTACTCCTGCACCTATTTTCTATGTTTCTAGGAATCTGAGGGGTAACTTTTTCACACAAAGGAAGGTGCATGTATGTGGAACAAGCTGCTGGAGGAGGTAGTTAAGGCTGGGACTATCCCAACGTTTAAGAGGCAATTAGACAGGTACATTGGATAGTACAGGTTTGATGGAATATGGGCCAACCACAGGCAGGTGGGACTAGTGTAGCTGGAACATGTTGGCCAGTGTGGGCATGTTGAGCCGAAGGGCCTGATTCCACACTGTATCACTCTATGACTCTCTGAGTAACTAGTGAATCAATGATTTAGTTTAGAGATACAGAGTGGAAACAGGCCCTTCAGCCCACTGTCCGTGCCGACCAGCGATCCTCACACACTAACAATATCCTACACACACCAGGGACAATTTACAATTTTACCGAAACCTGTACATCTTTGGAGTGTGAGAGGAAACCGGAGATCCCGGAGAAAACCCACGCAGGTCACGGGGAAGAACGTATAGACTCCGTACAGACAGCACCCTTAGTCAGGATCGAACCCAAGTCTTTGGCGCTGTAGGGCAGCAGCTCTACCCGCTGCTTCACCATGCCGCCCTACCGAGCCGTCTCATGAAGCAGTACCAGCTGTACCAGGACACCCGTAAATCTGTAGTCAGACATTCACTCCTGCCATTGGGAAGAAAGTTTAGTAGCCTGCAAACTGTAATGCCCAGGTTCAGGAACATCTTCTTCCCAACACTACGAACTGCAACTAAACTCCGAACTGTGAACTGCTTGGATTGCACCAAGGACTCTGGCCTGTCTTTTGTTTTTGAACTGTATTGTTTTATTTAATTTATTGAACATCTTTTTATTTGTTTGCTGTATTACCTACTGAGTATTGTTTCCACAAACCTGTTCTGCTGCCTATGCTGTTGCAAGTAAGAATTTCGTTGTTCCGTTACAGGCCACATGCCAATAAAACCCCCTTGACTCTAAACACTTGAGACCATCTTGCAATGAAGGTCGCAGGAAGGAACTGCAGATGTTGGTTTAAACCAATGATAGGCAGAAATCCAGCTTCAAAGCTGGCACATTGAGTCTCAACTAACAAACAACTGACGATGGATGGCCTGTTTCCTTTATCATCATTACTCTTTTGCCTGTCTTTCGTTCATTTGTTCTATATCTCTCTACATCACTGTCCCTATCTCTTGTTTCCATTTCCCCCCTGACTCTCAGTTTGAAGAAGGGTCTCGACCCGAAACGGGAGGTGGGGGAGGTGGCGGATATTTTGGAGGATTAAGTGTTGTATGCGACGGCTGACGGGGTGGAAGGTAAGGACTAGGGGGACTGTGTCCCTGTTGCGACTAGGGAGAGGGTGAGCAAGGGCGGACCTGCGGGGTACCGAGGAGACACGAATGAGGGCCTCCTCTATGATGGGAGAGGGGAACACCCGAGGCCCTGGCTCGAAGGGCCGAATGGCCTCCTCCTGCACCTATTTTCTATTTTTCTATGTTTCTAAAGAATGAGAACATCTCGGATGTGGGTATTGATACATGTGTGTGTTCCTGTTGAGTTTCTGCCTCAAGGGGAGAAACATAGAAACATAGAAAATAGGTGCAGGAGTAGGCCATTCGGCCCTTCGAGCCTGCACCGCCATTCAATATGATCATGGCTGATCATCCAACTCAGTATCCCATCCCTGCCTTCTCTCCATACCCCCTGATCCCTTTAGCCACAAGGGCCACATCTAACTCCCTCTTAAATATAGCCAATGAACTGGCCTCAACTACCCTCTGTGGCAGAGAGTTCCAGAGATTCACCACTCTCTGTGTGAAAAATGTTTTTCTCATCTCGGTCTTAAAGGATTTCCCCCTTATCCTTAAACTGTGACCCCTTGTCCTGGACTTCCCCAACATCGGGAACAATCTTCCTGCATCTAGCCTGTCCAACCCCTTAAGAATTTTATAAGTTTCTATAAGATCCCCTCTCAATCTCCTAAATTCTAGAGAGTATAAACCGAGTCAATCCAGTCTTTCTTCATATGAAAGTCCTGACACCCAGGAATCAGTCTGGTGAACCTTCTCTGCACTCCCTCTAGGGCAATAATGTCCTTCCTCAGATTTGTGAGCGCCCTCAATGAATGAATGAATGGATGGATGAATGAATGGATGGCGTGACGTCAGGCCACAGGGCAACAAAGTGGCGCCAGGCCGTAACCACCATGACGTCACGGCGAGGGGCGTGCCGGGTCACGTGACGCGGAACACAGCGTTTGACACAATCGCGTCGGAGGCCAACGGAAAACGAGGACGTCAGCGCGGCGGTCGCCCGGGAGACGGTGACCTCAGCGCGGCGGGCGCTCAAGCAACGATGACGTCAGCGCGTCGGGCGTCCGGGAGACGACAACGTCAGCGCGTCGGTCGCCCGGGCATCGACGACGTTAGCGCGTCGGGCGCCCCAGCAACGACGACGTCAGCGCGTCGGGCGTCCGGGAGACGACAACGTCAGCGCGTCGGTCGCCCGGGCATCGGCGACGTTAGCGCGTCGGGCGCCCCAGCAACGACGACGTCAGCGCGTCGGGCGAGAGGGCGGTGAGCGTGCGTGCGGACGGACGGACGGACAGGCGGCGTCATGGTGGAGAACGAAGAAGCGGTGATCAGCGAGGAGGAGGCGGCTCAGTACGACAGGCAGATCCGCCTGTGGGGGCTGGAGGCGCAGAAACGGTGACTACAGCGGCGCCGGCGGCGGGAAGGCGCTGGGTGTCGGTGAGCGCCGGTCGCTGTGAGGCCAACGGCATCCATGGCCCCCTTAAAGGGGCAGGCCCACGGGTTAAAGGGGCTGGCACCCATTATAATTTAGCCGATATGTTCAATTTTGCCAAATGGTGAAATGTTGATATAGAGTCATAGAGTGATACAGTGTGTAAACAGGCCCTTCGGCCCACCTTGCCCGCACCGGCCAACATATAACCATATAACAATTACAGCACGGAAACATGCCCTTCGGCCCACCTTGCCCGCACCGGCCAACACATAACCATATAACAATCACAGCACGGAAACAGGCCATCTCGGTCCTACTAGTCCGTGCCGAACACGTATTCTCCCCTAGTCCCATCCAAAGATCTTTGGTCCCATCTACCTGCAATATAACCATATAACAATTACTGTCCCAGCTACCCTAGTCCCACCTGCCTGCGTTTGGTCCATCTCCCTCCAAACCTGTCCTATCCACGTGCAGGAAACACAGAAACAGGTTTCGGACTGAAGAAGGGTTTCGGCCCGAAACGTTGCCTATTTCCTTCGCTCCATAGATGCTGCTGCACCCGCTGAGTTTCTCCAGCACTTTTGTCTACCCTCGATTTTCCAGCATCTGCAGTTCCTTCTTAAACACATAGAAACATAGAAAATAGGTGCAGGAGGAGGCCATTCGGCCCTTCGAGCCAGCACCAGCAAAGGAACTGCAGATGCTGGTTTAAACCAAAGGTAGACACAAAAGGCTGGAGTAACTCAGCGGATCTCTTGAGAAAAGGAATAGGTGACATTTCAGGTAGAGACCTTCCTTCAGACTGGGACCATGACCCCACAGATGAACACCAGCTGTCTCGAGTGTGGGAGGAAACCAGAGCACCCGGAGAAAACCCACAAGGTCACGGAAGAACGTGCAAACTCTGCAGACCAAAGATCTTATAGCGATAGGATCTTTGCTGCAGACAGCAGCCGTAAGCAGGATTGAACCCAGGTACCCGGTGCTGTAAGGAAGCAATTCTGTGTGCTAGTCACAGAAGTTATCATGTATCTGTACTATGGATGGTTCCCACCATGCCGCCCAAGTGTTTCTGAATGATCATTAAATTTAAAGACATAAAGGATATTTCCCTCAGATGTTGCCTGACCTGCTGAATTATTCCATCTGCTTTTTATTTTTTTTTCATTCAACCTTGCTGCCGCCACCTTGTTTCTATGCTGTCCAACCAGCTCTGCTGCAAGTCGCTCAAGAGTGGTTGCTGTTTTACAGGCTCCGTGGCTCGCGTGTGCTGTTGGTGGGGATGAAGGGTCTTGGAGCTGAAGTGGCCAAAAACCTCATTCTGGCCGGCGTCAAAGCACTGACCCTACTCGATCATCAACAGGTATTCTGGCAAAGTTTTTCACCTTCATGGTTGGGGATGATTTGGGTTGGTTCACAAGTGTTCAGCTAAGGTAGGGGTTCACTCGCACCACCTCCAGCCTCCGCTGCTCCAGGTGTGGACTCCTATGTATCGGTGAGACCAAGCGCAGGCTCGGCGATCGATTCGCAGAACACCTCCGCTCAGTCCGCCCAAACATACCTGATCTACCGGTTGCTAAACACTTTAACCCCCCCCCCCCCATTCACACAATAACCTTTCTGTCCTGGGCCTCCTCCACTGTCAGAGTGAGGCCCAGCGCAAATTGGAGGAACAGCACCTCATATTTCGTTTGGGAAGATTACACCCCAGCTGAATGAATATTGACTTCTCTAACTTCAAGTAACCCCTGCTTTTCCTCGCACTCCATCCCTCCCCCTTTCCTGTTCTCCGACTAGTCTTACAGTCCCTAATTACATTTTGTCTCTATTTGTTGTCATTTTCTCCTAGCTAACAATGATCTATTCTACATTTTCCTCAATCCCCATTTCTTTAATGTCTTGTTTTCACACCTTACCCATCCTTATCTCTGTGTCTCCCTCTCCCTGAATTCCCAACCCAAAACATCACCCTTTCCTTCTATCCAGAGATGCTGCCTTACATTAGAGGACCCTGTGCTGTTGATGGATTCGGCAGTGTGGAGCTCCTGGCCTGGTGTAATGCCTGGTACCCAGGCTGTCTTTCCCGCTCCCCTGCACTCAGCCTGAAGAAGGGTCCTGTCCCAAAGTGTCACCTGTCCATGTTCTCCAGGTATGTGTAGGAAGGAACTGCAGATGCTAGTTTAAACTGAGGACAGACACAAAATGCTGGAGTAACTTAGCGGGTCAGACAGCCTCTCTGGAGAAATGGAATAGGTGACATTTTGGGTCGAGACCCTTCTTCTCCAGGGATGCTGCCTGAGCTGCTGAGTTACTCCAGCACTTTGTGTCTTTCTTTGGTTTAAACCACATCTGCAGTTCCATATTACTGCTTGCAGTGCCCGAGACTCGGGCGTTTGTACATTCTCCCCGTGATCTGCGCAGGTTTTCTCTGGGATCTCTGGTTTCCTCCAAAGACCTACAGGTTTGTAGGCTAATTGGCTTGGTATAATTGTAAATTGTGTTCAGTGTGTGTAGTTTAGTGCTAGTGTGCGGGGATCACTGGTCAGAGCGGACTCAGTGGGCCGAAGGGCCTGTTTCTGCGCTGTATCTCTAAACTAAACTAAATGGAGTGCTAGCCTATAGCTCAGATCCTCAAGTCGTGGCAACATGTTCGGCAAGCGAAACAAATTGACGCCTTTCAAATGATTTTCCTCATTTAACAAACTCATGTCGACTGCAGGCTACCCCAGACGATGCAAGATCTCAGTTCCTCATCCCTACTGGTTCTTCGGGAAAAAATCGGGCGGAAGCGTCGCTGGAACGTGCCCAGAACCTGAACCCGATGGTGGAGGTGAAAGTCGACACGGAGAACATCAAAGACAAGCCCCAGGAGTTCCTCACCCAGTACGATGCTGTGAGTATCCTTTGGTCTTCTGTGTGCACAAGGACCATAGCTTGTTCCAGTTCATTTCTGTTAGACTTTACAGTTAAAGCGTACAGTCATAAACCTTGGGCGGCACTGTGGCCCAGTGATAGAGCTGCTGCCTCACAGCGGGATTGAATCTTGACCTCAGGTGCTTTAAGGGCTTGTCCCACCAGGTGATTTGTTTTAGGTGACTGCCGGCGACTACGACAATGGAAGTCAGCACCGCCGATAACCTACATCATTCTGGCAACAACGTACGACAGCACCTTCGTCAGGAGAAGACAAGCCCACGGTCTCCGACTGTCGCCAAAAAGTTTTGAACATTTTAAAATCCAGCGGCAAACAGAAAAACGCTACGACTCTTTGGTCGACTGAGGAGACGACTCACGACCGTACAGGCGACACCCCGGCGACCATGTGATGATAGCATAGTCGCCCAAAAAATCGCCTCAGTGGGACAGGCCCTTTAGTTTAGTTGGGAATACAGCATGGAACCAGGCCCTTCGGCCCACTGAGTCGTAGCACACCATCCTACACACGAGGGACAAATTACATTTATACCAAGCCAATTAGCCTACAAACCCGGAGTGTGAGAGGGTACCGGAAATCCTGGAGAAATCCCGCTCAGGACATGGGGAGAACGTGCAAACACCGTACAGACAGCAGTCGTAGTCAGGATCGTACCCAGTCTGTACGCACTTTGCACATTCTCACCATGACTGCATGGGTTTATCTCAAAGACCTGTGTGTTCCTCAACTCTGGTCAAGAAGGCTCACCAGCGTCTCTTCTTCCTGAGGAGACTAAAGAAGGTCCACCTGTCTCCTCAGATTCTGGTGAACTTCTACCGCTGCACCATCGAGAGCATCCTTACCAACTGTATCACAGTATGGTATGGCAACTGCTCTGTCTCCGACCGGAAAGCACTGCAGAGGGTGGTGAAAATTGCTCAACGCATCACCGGTTCCTCGCTCCCCTCCATTGAGTCTGTCCAAAGCAAGCGATGTCTGCGAAGGGCGCTCAGCATTGCCAAGGACTGCTCTCACCTCAACCATAGACTGTTTACCCCCCTACCATCCGGGAGGCGCTACAGGTCTCTCCGTTGCCGGACCAGCAGGTCCAGGAACAGCTTCTTCCCTGCGGCTGTCACCCTACTCAACACTGTACCTCGGTGACTGCCAATCACCCCCCCCCCCCGGACACTCCTCCCACAGGAAAAAAATAATTGCACTACTATGACTATATGCACGTAAATATATTTATTTATTGCTCATATTCTATGTCACTCTTCTAGGGACATGCTAACTGCATTTCGTTGTCTCTGTACTGTACACTGCACAATGACATCTGAATCTGGGGTTTGTAGGTTAATTGGCCTCTGTAATAATAATAATAATAATAATAATTTTATTTATAGAGCACTTTAAAAACAAACATAGTTGCAACAAAGTGCTGTACATCACTAATCATTGACAAAAAAAGTTAATACACACCAATAATAACAGTTAAAAGATGGAGTAAGTAAAGATATTCAAAATAAAGAAATATTAAAAACACTACAAGCAGGAGCAAAGTCTCATGCATGGTCAAAAGCCAGGGAGTATAGAAGGTACACAAAATTGCTGGGGAAACTCAGCGGGTGCAGCAGCATCTATGGAGCGAAGGAAATAGGCGACGTTTCGGGCCGAAACCCTTCTTCAGACTCGCCAGGGAGTATAGATGTGTTTTAATACTGGATTTGAAGATGGACAGTGAGGGGGCCTGTCTGACGTGCAACGGCAGAGCGTTCCAGAATGCCGGAGCAGCAACAGAGAAGGCTCTATCCCCTCTGAGCTTCCGCTTAGACCTCGGTACCTCCAGGAGCAGCTGATCAGCTGACCTGAGGGACCGGGCAGGAGCGTATGGGTGGAGCAGCTCAGAGAGGTAAGGTGGGACGAATTGTTCTTGGTGTGTGGGGAGTGGATGCAAAAGTAGGATAACATAGAACTAGTGCGAACGGGTGATGGATGGTCGGTGGGCCGAAGGGCCTGTTTCCATTCAGTATCTTTAAATTGTTGGCTGGGGATGAGGAACGTACTCTGAAGTACGTGCCGAGTGCACAGTGCCAATGTTGAAGGAGCAAGTTCAGATGGTGTCTCACTTTCGATGGGTTTCTCCTGCAATCTGCTTGTTGATGCAGGACTTGCATGGCACCCACGCAAGGCTAGCAAAGTGCCACAATTCTCTAGTGACACTAGGTGGCAGAAGTGAACTTCACATAGCGACACTGGTTCTGCAGATTGCAATCTCTGCCATGACCAAATCATAAGTTCATAAATCATAAGTGATAGGAGCAGAATTAGACCATTTTGTCCGTCAAGTCTACTCCACCATTCAATCATGCCTGATCTCTATCTTTCCCTCTGAACCCCATTCTCCTGTCTCCCCCCCCCATAACCCCTGACACCCGTATTAATCAGGAATCCATCTCTCTCTGCCATCAAAATATCCATTGGCTTGGCCCCCACAGCCTTCTGTGGCAATGAGTTCCACAGATTCACCACCCTCTGACTGATCAAAGTCTGAAGTAGATTGAACAAAATGTAAACCACACAAGCTTCTTGCCTAGAGTAGGGGAATTGAGAAGCAGAGTACATAGCATTTGATCCTGACTACGGGTGCTGTCTGTATAGAGTTTGTATGTTCTCCCCGTGACCTGCGTGGCTTTTCTCCAGGTGCTCCGGTTTCCTCCCACACTCCAAAGACGTGCAGGTTTGTAGGTTATTTGGCTTTGATAAAAATTGTAAATTGTCCCCAGTGTGTGGTATAGTGCTAGTGTACGCGGATCACTGGTCGGCACGGACTCGGTGGGCCGAAGGGCCTGTTTCCGCATTGTATCTCCAAACTAAAACTTAACTTAAAGTCTATTCTGGAAATAATGGTACAAACATTGGATGCT
Source organism: Amblyraja radiata (assembly GCF_010909765.2). NCBI lineage: Eukaryota > Metazoa > Chordata > Chondrichthyes > Rajiformes > Rajidae > Amblyraja > Amblyraja radiata. The sequence continues at coordinate 13,153,222 of NC_045996.1, forward strand.
CCAATTTCAAGTAATACTCACCTCCATAATCTTTTTCCTCTGCACACCCCCCCCCCCCCCCCCATCCAGATGCACACACATTTCTCCTGCCATCTCCTATTTCCCGTCATCCTTCTCATTTCCCTTCCTGTGCATGCACCTCTTTCATCCCGAGTCCCGTCTTTCCCTTTTATCCCCCTTTTTAATTCCCATCACCCTGCACTTTTTCATCCACATCCCTCCCTCTGGCTTTACCTTTCACTTCTCCTCTTTCTTATCTGACATCCTTTTCTCTTCACCTCTAGTCTTCATCACTTGATCCATCATTTTGTCAGGCTATGTCCCGCCCCGCCTCTATTTTCCAGCTTTCTCCCTTTCCCCTCCCCGCCTCCCCCCCCCCGCCCCCACCCAAGCCTATCAGTCTAAAAAAGAATCCCGAACTTAAAAAGTCATCCATTCATTTCCCTCCACAGATGCTGTCTAACCTGTTGAATTCATCCAGCACTTGGTGCTTTGCTCAAGATTCCAGCATCGGCAGTTCCTTGTGTCTTCAAAAGGCTAGGGATAGTTTATTTATTTTAGCCTGTGATGATGGTAGTTGCATGTCAAGTAAAGTGTACAGCTGGTGTTGACCATGTAGGGGTGGATCAGCATCAGAGACAAGGGTTCGATCCAGGTCTATGTGGATTCAAGATTCAGGGAAGCTTATTGTCATGTGTCCCAGATAGGACAATGACATTCTTGCTTTGCTTCAGCACAACAGAATATTGCTGGCATAAATAAATACAGAACAGATCAGTGTGTCCATAGACCATTGAATATATACATATATATATATATATATATATATATATATACACACACACACACATAAATAAGCATATAAAATGCAATAGGCTAATTAAAGTTCAGATTTTGTTTGAGTTGAGTTTAATAGTCTGATGGCTGTGGGGAAGTAGCTATTCCTGAACCTAGATGTACCAGATTTCAGGTTCCTGTGCCTCCTACCTGAAGGCAGCGGAGAGATGAGTGTGGGGCTAGGATGGTGTGGATCCTTGATGCTGCCAGCCTTTTTGAGGCAGCGACTGCGATAGATCCCCTCGATGGTAGGGAGGTCAGAGCCGGTGATGGACTGGGCAGTGGTCACAACCTTTTGCAGTCTTTTCCGCTCCTGGGCGTTCAAGTTGCCGAACCAAGCCACGATGCAACCGGTCAGCATGCTCTCTACTGCGCACCTGTAGAAGTTCGAGAGAGTCCTCCTTGATAAACCGACTCTCCAGTATGGAGAGGATGTTTCCACTAGTGGGAGAGTCTAGAGGTATCGCGGGGTGACGCCTGTATGGTCGTGAGTAGTTGCCCAAAGAGTCGTACCTTTTTCTGGTCGCTGCTGGATTTTCAACATGTTGAAAATTTTCGGTGACCTGCTGCGACTATGACGGGTGCCAGCAGTCGCCAAAAATCGCTTCAGTGGGACAGGCCCTTAAAACTAAAACTAAAATATCTATAAATATTTGTAACTGCAGAACCCTAACTTGAGGTTCTGTGGTATTTCAGATTGCAAGAGCATGGCTATAAAACTTATACCTTGCTCTGTGACTTGTTTTCCACTCTGCTGTGTCGCATGTCCCAAAATATTGGCACTCTTCCCATTGTGTGTTTTTTAAGATTTCCGACCATTGTGTAAACATTGCAGCTAAAGAAACAAACCATCTTGTCCCAGAAGTGATCAGAGATTGTTAGGTTTCCAATCGAAAGATTTCTGAAAACATTAACCCCTGTTTCCACCCTGCAGCTCTAAACTAAACCCAGAGTATCAAATCTAACTGTGAACCTTGTTTATATGCCGAACAACCAGAGGATGAACCTAGACCTGTTTGTATTTGATTCTTACCATGTAGCTATGTGGCCATGGATTTTTTGAAGGGTTGGCATTGGAATTAATATGGGTTTACTTTTGTGATGTGAACCAAGATACAGTGAAAAACTTTGTTTGCTATCCAGTCAAATCATTCTATAAACAAGTACAACAGGTAGTGCAAAGAGAAAAATGCTAGAGTGCCAAATATAGAGGTATAATGTTACAGTTAGAGAGGAAGTGCAGATGAAAAAAAGTAAGGGGTGCAATGAGGTGGGTTGGAAGATCGTGACTACACCCTTAACATGAAAGTTAAGCACCCGGAGAAAAGCCACATGGTCACAGGGAGAACATACAAACTCTATACAGACAGCACCCGTAGTCAGGATCAAATGCTATGTACTCTGTTTCTCAATGGGGAAGAAGCTGTTCCTGAATCTGGTGGAAAAACATTAAAGTGCTGGAGTAACTCAGCGGAGCAGGCAGCATCTCTGGAGAACATGGATAGGTGACTTTTCAAGAGAAGGGTCCCAACCCGAGACATCACCTATCCCTGTTCTCCAGTGATGCTGCCTGACCACTGAGTTATTCCAGCATTTAGTGTCTTTTCCTTGGTAAACCAGCATCTGCAGTTCCTAGGTAGACAAAAGTGCTGGAGAAACTCAGCAGGTGCAGCAGCATCTATGGAGCGAAGGAAATAGGCAACGTTTCTGGCCGAAACCCTTCCTCAGCCTCTCTGATCTGCAGTTCCTTGTTTCTACATTTTGCCCGAATCTGGTGGCAAGTGCTTTCAGGTTTTTGTACCTTCCACGTGATGGAAGAGAGGGGGAAGAAGTTGAGGCCTCTGTAAACTCCCCCCTTGTGAGAGATTTGAAGTTGGCTCGGAGTGCTGCTTTTCCAGTTTCATTGCAATCTAATTACTTAAATCGACCCAAACCAAAATGAAACAGAATTTTGTGAGCAACAGTAAGTTTCTTGGGAATAAAAAATGAAGATTAAAATGTGAAAACCAAGTCACATTAGGCTTGTAAAATGGTGCACAGTCTGAAGCTTTTAGTTTAATAACCAGTGGCACAAATGTTTACTGTTTTGACATTGTTTATCAGTGCTCTGTTCTCATTAACAGTGCATGGATGATTCGTTTGCTCAAATTGCGTGACTTCAGGTAGTATGATTAAAAAAAAAACAATAGCCCCCGGCAGTTTTGAGACTGGAATCTTATGCTTGAGTTGACTGTTTAGAAACTGCACACTTCACTCTTGGGGTTTAGCATTATCTAATCACCCTAATGTGAAGAATGTTTTGTATGTGCTCACACGTGTGAGCATACACGCGCTGAAATAGTGCTTGTGTTTTTTCTTCCTCTCTTCCTTGGTAACACAATCACCTTCTGCTCGTGACTCAGCACCAGCACACATCCATAAGGTCATAAGTGACAGGAGCAGAATTAGGCCATTCGGCCCATCAAGTCTACTCCACCATTCAATTATGGCTGATCTATCTCTACCTCCGAACCCCATTCTTCTGCCTTCTCCCCTTCTGTCAATAGAGGCAATCACTTGTCAATTCCAGTGGCTACCCGCTGGTGAACCGAGGTGCTAAGAGACATTGGGGTTTGATTACTGCAGGGAGGTTACATGGAAACAGCTTTTCTTTTGGAAACAAATTTTTTTCCCCAAGACATCTTTTTTTCTGCTTGTCAATTTTCCAAGTGACTTTAAAGTTATTCTCTAATTCCCGATCGAAATCGTATTATAACCACTTAGGTTCAAGCAATGCAAATAGTGTTCCATAATTAATCAACTGTGTTATGGAAACACTTATAATAGTAGAAACACCTTTTTTTCCCCTCGCTCCATAGATGCTGCTGCACCCGCTGAGTTTCTCCAGCACTTTTGTCTACAGTAGAAATACCTTGGCAGGCTTTGTTCACCCCCACCCCCCACCTCTTTTAGCTCTCTCCCCATACTACAAGCAGGCTAAAGAAGGGTCCCGACCTGAAACGTCACCAATCCATGATCTTCAAAGATGTTGCCTGACCTGCTGAATTACTCCAGTCTATTTTTGGACTGCTGTTCCTTGTGTTTTTCAGTAACTCTAATTAGATTGGTATTCAAGTGAGCCAGTATAATCTTGATGGTCTGAATGGCCTGTTCAACTGTGCTCAGTACAATGCACTGTAAAATACACTGCAGGTCCACCACCGATTTTCCAGCACCCTTAATTCCAGAGACTTGCTGGATTATCCGTTTTTCCAGACCAACAGAGGCCACGGCCTCCGAGTGGGGTCTAATGGTCCGCCTAGGTTGCGAGGGACCAAGATACTGGCCCGTAAAGTCAGCCTTGGAAATCAGCTGTGGGAACCAATCTGCCAGCTTGTTCCAGAGACCCGGACACACGGGGCAAATTTGACCCACTGATCAGCCGCGGAAGTCCCGGTGAGGTTGAGATCGGCCACTTTACCCGGCCCAGGCTCCTCATTTTCGGGGAACTTCCAAGGGGAGATTTCAGCGGTACTCGGGATTTTGTCTGCTAGAAAACCGGTGGTGGATCTGTACAATATTACTCTCCAGAGATGGTGCCTGTCCCCCGGAGTTACTCCAGCATTTTGTCTCTCTCTTTGATTTTAAACCAGCATCTGCAGTTCCTTCCAACACAGTTTCCAGAAATTAAGATGAAAAGATTTAGGGTGGCGTGGTGGAGCTGCTGCCTTACAGCACCAGAGACCCAGGTTCGATCCTGACAACGGGTGCTTGTCTGTGTGGAGTTTGTACATTCCCCCCCCCCGTGACCTGCGTGGGGTTTTTTCCGTGATCTCCGGTTTCCTCCCACACTCCAAAGACGTATAGGTTTGTAGGTTGTTTAAGAAGGAACTGCAGATGCTGGAAAATCGAAGGTACACAAAAATGCTGGAGAAACTCAGCGGGTGCAGCAGCATCTATGGAGTGAAGGAGATAGGCAACGTTTCGGGCCGAAACCCTTCTTTAGACTTAATTGGCTTGGTATAATTGATAATTGTCCCCAGAGTGTGGAGGATAGCGTTTATGTGTGGGGATTGCTGGTCGGTGCAGATTCTATGGGCTGAAGGGCCTGTTTACGTGCTGTATCTCTAAACTAAACTAAGTCTTGAGGCTGGTACACAAAATTGCTGGGGAAACTCAGCGGGTGCAGCAGCATCTATGGAGCGAAGGAAATAGGCGACGTTTCGGGCCGAAACCCTTCTTCAGACTGATGGGGGGTGGGGAAAGAAAGAAGGAAAAGGAGAGGAGGAGGAGGAGCCCGAGGGCGGGCGGATGGGAGGGTGGGAGGAGACAGCTAGAGGGTTAAGGAAGGGGAGGAGACAGCACGGGCTAGCCAAATTGGGAGAATTCAATGTTAATGCCATAAGGACACAAGGTCCCCAGACGGAATATGAGGTGCTGTTCCTCCAATTTCCGCTGTTGCTCACTCTGGCAATGGAGGAGACCCAGGACAGAGAGGTCGGATTGGGAATGGGAGGGGGAGTTGAAGTGCTGAGCCACCGGGAGGTCAGGTAGGTTATTGCGGACTGAGCGGAGGTGTTCGGCAAAACGATCGCCCAACCTACGCTTGGTCTCACCGATGTAAATCAGCTGACATCTAGAGCAGCGGATGCAGTAGATGAGGTTGGAGGAGATACAGGTGAACCTTTGTCGCACCTGGAACGACTGCTTGGGACCTTGAATGGAGTCGAGGGGGGAGGTGAAGGGACAGGTGTTGCATTTCTTGGGGTTGCAACGGAAAGGGCCGGGGGGGGGGGTGGTGCGGGAGGGAAGGGAAGAATTGACGAGGGAGTTGCGGAGGGAGCGGTCTTTGCGGAAGGCAGACATGGGGGGAGTGGTGGGGTCACGTTGGAGTTGGCGGAAATGGCGGAGGATTATGTGTTGTATTTGCCGGCTGGTGGGGTGAAAGGTGAGGACCAGAGGGACTCTGCCCTTGTTGCGGGGATGGGGAGAGAGAGCAGTGTTACGGGGTATGGATGAGACCCTGGTGTGAGCCTCATCTATGGTGGCGGAAGGGAATCCCCGTTCCCTGAAGAACGAGGACATTTCCGATGCCCTGGTATGAAATGTCTCATCCTGGGAACAGATGCGGCGTAGGCGGAGGAATTGGGAGTAGGGGATGGAGTCTTTACAGGGGGCAGGGTGGGTAGACGTGTAGTCCAGATAGCCATGTGAGTCAGTGGGTTTGTAATGTCTTGAGGCTTTTGGCTGTGACATTTTAACAAGGATCTTGCCAGGATACTGATTGATAGTTCTGTCCCCGAGCCCTCACCCCCACACAGTTGCAAACCTCGGAGCGGATTACCGAGTTCATAAAATGTGGGATGGTTTCCTCTAACAGCACGCCCCATCTGTTTCCTCATAAGTCTAGAAATGCTCACAACTCTCAGCAAGTCACAGAGTTCTTCAGATGTTATTTACCCTCCCCCGCACGCACCCAGTGTAGGTCCTTGTATTAAAAATAAAATGCCATTAGCAACCAAATGCATAACAATTCTACAAGCACAGATAGCCACAAAATGCTGGAGTAACTCAGCGGGACAGGCAGCATCTCTGGAGAGAAGGAATGGGTGATGTTTCAGATGGATCCGAAACATCACCCATCCCCTCTCTCCAGAGATGCTGCCTGTCCCGCTGAGTTACTCCAGCATTTTGTGGCTATCTTGGGTGTAAACCAGCATTTGTCGTTCCTTCCTATTACAAGCACAGATGCTCTGCCTACTTTCAACGTGCTTTCAAAGTGCCTTTATTAAAACGTTTTATTTTGCTTAAGTTAGCTGTGAATCTCTGGCTAAATGCAGAATTTAAAAAAAGTGCGGAAAAGAAAAAGTGATTGAACAAAGGTCATGAAAATGCAACATAAAGATCAGCTAACAGTAAAAAGGTCAAATTATCAAAAGACTATTAATGATACTTGGGTAAGTCCCTGAATCCCAACTGTTTTCACAGTATTCATTCATGCATGTAATAACCTTGGTGCTTTGTATATAGTGGAAGGTTTGGTTTATGTTTACTATTTCACATGTGCTGAGGTTGTGCGCAGTTAAGGGCTTTGTATTGCATGCTATCCAGTCAAATCAGGTATACCATGCAATAAATAGCATCAAATCAAACTCGAGTACAAGAGATAGAGCAAAGCAGGATACAGGCTGGATGCAGGAAGATTGTTCCCGATGTTGGGGAAGTCCAGAACAAGGGGTCACAGTTTAAGGATAAGGGGGAAATCTTAGGACCGAGATGAGAAACATAGAAACATAGAAAATAGGTGCAGGAGTAGGCCATTCGGCCCTTCGAGCCTGCACCGCCATTCGATATGATCATGGCTGATCATCCAACTCAGTATCCCGTACCTGCCTTCTCTCCATATCCCTTTAGCCACAAGGGCCACATCTAACTCCCTCTTAAATATAGCCAATGAACTGGCCTCAACTACCTTCTGTGGCAGAGAATTCCAGAGATTCACCACTCAAAAAAAATTCACACAGAGAGTGGTGAATCTCTGGAATTCTCTGCCACAGAAGGTAGTTGAGGCCAGTTCATTAGCTATATTTAAGAGGGAGTTAGATGTGACCATTGTGGCTAAAGGGATCTGGATAAAGGGGTATGGAGAGAAGGCAGGTACGGGATACTGAGTTGGATGATCAGACATGATCATATTGAATGGCGGTGCAGGCTCGAAGGGCTGAATGGCCTACTCCTGCACCTATTTTCTATGTTTCTATACAGAGTGCGAAATATAGTTCTCATCATTGCAGCGCATCAGTTATATAGACAATGTCCAATGTCATCAACGGGGTAGAGGTGAATCGAACAGTAACCTAGCTTATGGAAGATCCATTCAGTAGCTGTGGGTGATTAGGTGGCGCAGCGGTAGAGTTGCTGCCTTACAGCTCCAGAGACCCAGGTTTGATCCTGACTACAGGTGCTGCCTGTACGGAATTTGTACCTTCTCCCCATGACCCGCGTGGGTTTTCTCCTGGTGCTCCGGTTTCCTCCCACGCTACAAATACAATGTGAGCTGCCCAAGCGAAATATTTTGACTGTCCCGCTGAGTTACTCCAGCATTTTGTGTCTATCTTTGAAGCAGAAAATGTACTGGAGGAGTGCTGACAATTCCAGAATTTCACATAATTGAAAATTAGTTTGACCTGGTTGCAATTGAACTGTGATGGAGCGGGTCTGGTTTGTTCTCTGTTGCCGTTGCCCCTCCCTCCCCCTCTGCTCCTTGCGGACTGACTTTTAAAGCTTTTCGCTTGACCGGTCCTGAAAGGTCTAAGGCAATATTTCACGGCGTGACGCCTCCCTTGTTTCTGAAGTCGTGCATGGATAGGTTTGGAAATCCCCCTGTTCTGGCGGAGATGGGACTCGTACCAGATGTTGAATGTCAGATTTAAGGCAACTAGCTGATTATTCAGAAGCTAATGTCATCGGGATGTTAAAATCACTGGCACTGTGCTGTTTGAGCTTGATAGGAAGCAACAAGAGGGAAATCTGACACGAGAACACATGTCCCTTACACACAGTATCCCAGTTTTGAATTCTGTAGGAAGGAACTGCAGATGCTGCTTTAAACCAAAGATAGCCACAAAAAGCTGGAGTACCAGCATCTGCAGTCCTTTCTTAAACAAAGTCCGATCAATGATATTTTGGTTTCCAATGAGGTAGATAGTAGCTCAGTGTTTCAGAAGGAACTGCAGATGCTGGAAAATCGAAGGTACACAAAAAAGCTGGAGAAACTCAGCGGGTGCAGCAGCATCCATAGTAGCTCAGGACTGCTCTAGTTGGTGATGGGATGGTTCAGTTGCCTGATAACATCTGGGAAGGAACTGTCCCTGAATCTGGAGGTGTGCGTTTTCACACTTCTGTACCTCTTGCCTGATGGGCGAGGAGAGAAGAGGGAGTGACTGGGGCGAACCTGGTGCTTGATTATGCTGCTGGCCTTGCCGAGGCAGCGTGAAGTGTAGATGGAGTCAATCATGGTCTTGTGTGATGGTCCACGATTCTCTGCAATTTCTTGCGGGCTCGGATGGAGCTGTTCCCAAAACATGCTGTGATAAAATGCTCTCTAAAGCGCGTCTGTAGAAGTTGGTGAGAGTTGGAATGGCTGAAGCGTGTTACGCTGTGTCGAAGATGACACCTAGTAATATGATCCCCAGAACTGTATTCATGGGAACTCGTGTACCGCATTAGATTCATTCATTCATCATCGTTGAAACATTTGCGACGCAGTGGTGCCGGTCTCCAACGGGAACGATGATGGACGCACCACACATATCTGTCCTCCAGTTCCTGCGGACTTCCGCCGCTGGAAGTATAGGACGTGTGTGTGTGTGTGTGTGTGTGCTTTATCATCATTCCTTACAATGTTATGTACGACAGTGATCGCAACTTCTACGGAAGTGTTGATGACCGTTGGCTCACCCTTTGACAGGTCTTGTTTTTGGTCCTGCTGGGGGTCCACAGCCCCCTCCTCACCCGGCAAACCAGGTGGGGGAGACGGTTTAGTCGCCGACTATACGACCATGGAGCAGGTAGCACAGGATTACAGGGTCCCCTCCGACCTGACTGCATTAGACATCTTTTGTTAAACATAGAAACATAGACATAGAAACATAGAAATTAGGTGCAGGAGTAGGCCATTCAGCCCTTCGAGCCTGCACCGCCATTCAATATGATCATGGCTGATCATCCAACTCAGTATCCCGTACCTGCCTTCTCTCCATACCCCCTGATCCCTTTAGCCACAAGGGCCACATCTAACTCCCTCTTAAATATAGCCAATGAACTGGCCTCAACTACCTTCTGTGGCAGAGAATTCCACAGATTCACCACTCTCTGTGTGAAAAATGTTTTTCTCATCTCAGTCCTAAAAGATTTTCCCCTTCTCCCTAAACTGTGACCCCTTGTTCTGGACTTCCCCAACATCGGGAACAATCTTCCTGCATCTAGCCTGTCCAAATCTTTCTGCATCTAGCCTGTCCAAATCTTCCTGCATCTAGCCTGTCCAAATCCTCCTGCATCTAGCCTGTCCAAATCCTCCTGCATCTAGCCTGTCCAATCTTCCTGCATCTAGCCTGTCCAATCTTCCTGCATCTAGCCTGTCCAAATCTTCCTGCATCTAGCCTGTCCAAATCCTCCTGCATCTAGCCTGTCCAAATCCTCCTGCATCTAGCCTGTCCAAATCCTCCTGCATCTAGCCTATCCAATCTTCCTGCATCTAGCCTGTCCAATCTTCCTGCATCTAGCCTGTCCAAATCTTCCTGCATCTAGCCTGTCCAAATCCTCCTGCATTTGGCCTGTCCAAATCTTCCTGCATCTAGCCTGTCCAAATCCTCCTGCATCTAGCCTGTCCAATCTTCCTGCATCCAGCCTGTCCAAATCCTCCTGCATTTGGCCTGTCCAAATCCTCATGCATCTAGCCTGTCCAAATCCTCCTGCATCTAGCCTGTCCAATCTTCCTGCATCTAGCCTGTCCAAATCTTCCTGCATCTAGCCTGTCCAAATCTTCCTGCATCTAGCCTGTCCAAATCTTCCTGCATCTAGCCTACTCATTTTAAACCATTATTTTCGTTCTTCATTGTCTTTATCTCTTCTTTCTCTCTCTCACGCTTGCATGCACACTTCCAAATACATTTACCCTTTCACTTCCACCTACTAACCATGTGCAGACTCTCGATACCTCCTACCCACAACCCACGCATGCTCCCATTTTTATTTTGCAGACGCCAAAACTAGGTTCAGTGACTGTTATAATTAAGATGTGGTCGATTGCTAATCGGTCATGTTTATTCCCTCCTGCAGGTGTGTCTGACTTGTTGCCCCCGTGACGTGATGGTCCGAACTGATCACTTCTGCAGAACGCACAATATCAAATTCTTTGCTGGAGATATCTTTGGTTACCACGGTTACATGTTTGCTGATTTGGGAGAACACGAGTTTGTGGAGTAAGTTTCAAGGGTTGAACGGCTTATCCAGCATGTGCGTTAACATTAAAGACACAGAGTACTGGAGTAACTCAGCGGTCAGGCAGCATCTCTGTAGAAAGTTAAATAGAGCTCTAGGGGCTAGTGGAGTCAAGGGATATGGGGAGAAGGCAGGCACGGGTTATTGATCGGGGACGATCAGCCGTGAACAATGAATGGTGGTGCTGGCTCGAAGGGCCGAATGGCCCCCTCCTGCACTATTTTCTATGTTTCTATGTTAACATGGATAGGTGACGTTTTGGGTAGGGGTCCTTCTTCAGATTCGCCTGTATCTTCCTTTCCCTTAAAAAAGATACATAGTGCTGGAATAACTCAGGCATCTCCGGAGAACATGGATAGGTGACCTTTCGGGTCGGGACTTTCCTGGTGACCATTGGTGATGCTGCAGAATTACAGGCCTGTAAACACAAAAACACACTGATGAATACAAAATAATCAACAATACAAAATTTGATAAAGACCCAAAGCACTGGAGTCACTCAGTGGGTCAGGCAGCATCTCTGGAGACCATGAATTGGGGCCATTTCAGGTCAGGCAGCATCTCTGCAGAAGGTAGACAAAATGCTGGAGAAACTCAGCATGTGCGGCAGCATCTATGGAGCGAAGGAAATAGGCAACGTTTCGGGACGAAACCCAAAGGAAATAGGCAACGTTTCGGGTCGAAACCCAAAGGGTTTCGGGCCGAAACGTTGCCTATTTCCTTCGCTCCATAGATGCTGCTGCACCCGCTGAGTTTCTCCAGCATTTTTGTCTAGCTCATTCCATATGGCTATCACTCTTTGTGTAAAAAAAAAGTTACCCCTCAGGTTCCTATTAAATCTAATCGTCATCTTAAACGTATGTCCACTGGTTCTTTGGTTTCCCCTACTCTGGGTAAATGACTTTGTGCATCTAACTTATCTATTTCCACATGATCGTATACACCTCTATCCTTCTGCTCTCCAAGGAATAGAGTCCTAGCCTGCTCAACCTTTCCCGATAACTCAGGCCCTCCTGTCCTGGGCAACATGCTCGTAAGTCCTTTCTTCCTTTCCAACATCCTTCCTAAATCAGGGTGACCAAAACTGAACACAATGCTCTAAATATGGCCTCATCAATGCCTTCCTAAGTTGTAAACTTAAAGTTAAACTTAAACTTAACCGGCGCAGCCTTGTCGACTTCGGCAGCCGCGGGCTCCAGTTAGGAAGCGGCCGTTCGAGGTGGCCCAGCCGCTGAGAGGATTCTCCCGACGCCGGGGCAAGACCACCCGGTGAGAACGGCCAGGAGCATCGGGCCTCCGTGGAGGCAATTGCGGTGGCCTCAATAGGCCTGACTTTGGGGTGGGGACTGGACATTGTGCCTTCCTCCACAGTGCTACCCACTGTGGGGGGATGATTTTTTTGGTCTAATTGTAGTCCTGTAGGTCTGTGTCCAAGATGGCTGCCGTGAAGGGAGAGTGGACGCTGGCGCGCTTTGGCTGCCGCTGCTCTCTCTTCACACTGTGTTTTTGATTTTCTGTTTTTGGATTGAATTCTGTTTTTAATTTGTGTCTCTGTGATGTCTTTATTACTTGTTATATTCCGATTATATGTTTTTATTCCGATTACTATGTAAGGTGTCCTTGAGATGTCTGAAAGGCGCCCATTAAATAAAATTTATTATTATTATTATTAAGAGCAGAATTAGGCCATTCGGCCCATCAAGTCTACTCCGCCATTCAATCATGGCTGATCTATCTTTCCCTCTCAACTCCATTCTCCTGCCTTGTACAACTGTGGTATGACCTCCACGAAATTTCGTTCAGACTGAAAGGTCTGAATGACAATAAAGGAAATTCAATTCAATTCACTTCACACAATGCCACACTGATTTTGAACACCAAAGCAGTAAATGTCTGGGAGATAGTGGAATTACATTACTGTGGTAAAGGGTTGAAGCTGTCACATATAACATCATTTTAATCTGTAATTACATTTCCAGAGAGAAGCAAAAGGTGGTCAAAGTTGGAACAGGTGATGAAGACGGACCTAAAACTAAAAAAGTCAAGATTGATCCAAATGAAACCACAATGATCAAAAAGGTATGTAAACTAATCGTCTGGTTTTGGTTTTAGTTTTTTAGTTTTAGAGATACAGCGCGGAAACAGGCCCTTCGGCCCACCAGGTCCGCGCCGACCAGCGATCCCCGCACTATCCTACACCCACTAGAGTCAACTTTTACATTTACCAAGCCAATTAACCTACAAACCTGTACGTCTTTGGAGGGTGGGATGAAACCGAAGATCTCGGAGAAAACCCACGCAGGTCACGGGGAGAACGTATAAACGCCTTACAGACAGCACCCGTAGTCGGGATCGAACTCAGATCTCTGGTGCTGTAAGGCAGCAACTCTACCACTGTGACCGCCCTAAAGGTTGTGCGAGGAAACCGCAGAAAACCCGCGCGGTCACGGGGAGAACGTGCAATCTGAGGAAAGACATTCTTGCCATAGAGGGAGTACAGAGAAGGTTGACCAGACTGATTCCTGGGATGTCAGGACTTTCATACGAAGAAAGACTGGATAGACTCGGTTTGTACTCGCTAGAATTTAGAAGATTGAGGGGGGATCTTATAGAAACTTACAACATTCTTAAGGGGTTGGACAGGCTAGATGCAGGAAGATTGTTCCCGATGTTGGGGAAATCCAGAACAAGGGGTCACACAGTTTAAGGATAAGGGGGAAATCTTTCAGGACCGAGATGAGGAAAACATTTTTCACACAGAGAGTGGTGAATCTGTGGAATTCTCTGCCACAGAAGGTAGTTGAGGCCACAGTTCATTGGCTATATTTAAGAGGGAGTTAGATGTGGCCCTTGTGGCTAAAGAGATCAGGGGGTATGGAGAGAAGGCAGGTACAGGATACTGAGTTGGATGATCAGCCATGATCATATTGAATGGCGGTGCAGGCTCGAAGGGCCGAATGGCCTACTCCTGCACCTATTTTCTATGTTTCTAAACGGGTCAAACTGGGGTTGCAGCATTTCTTTGAGGAGGCACGCAAGCATTCTTGGAAAGTTTCCTTTGCCCTCTCGGTGATCTCTCTCCGTGATGGAGCTGGGGGAAAGAGTCTGTCTGTGTGAGGTGCCCGGTGTCGGGCGTGTGAGGACAAGGCTGGGCACTGGAACGCGCTGAGTGTGGCTGTGGACTCGCTGCACTCGGCATCCAATTACACTCTCCACACATCAGGTGGAGCAGGAGACCGAGGGCTGGATCCAACTCGGCCAACAGATGGCAGCTCTGCTTTACAGTTCTGCCTGCTTGCAGACAGAATTCACATTTTTACAATTCAATTATTATACATAATGTTTTTCTGGATCTGACCCACAAAGGTTGAAAACAGAGCTGCCTGTTTACCAAGTACTTACTGTAATCTTTCAGTGGATGCTGATTAGATTTGTACCTGACTGACACAAATGAGTGCAGAAGCGGTAGGGAGTGAGCAGTGATTGTGTTCAGCTGCCTTGTTTGGAGGTCTTGCTGATATTTCTAGTCTGCTACGACCTTCCGATCTAGAGAACAGTCCTAAACGACTATCTACCTCTTTGGTGACCCTCGGACTATCCTTGAACGGACTTTGCTGGCTTTACCTTGCACTAAATGTTATTCCCTTATCATGTATCTATGCCTGATTGTAATCATGTTTTGTCTTTCTGCTGACTGGATAGCACGCAACAAAAAGCTTTTCCTTGTACAAGTGACAATAAACTAAACTGATGCTGAACTGAGATGCAGTTTGGTTTAGAGATACAGCACGGAAACAGGCCCTTCGGCCCACCTAGTCCCCGCCGATCAGCAATCCCCGCACACTGATGCTATCCTACTCACACTGGGGACAATTTGCAATTATACCGAAGCCAATTCACTTACAGACCCGTACGTCTTTGGGGTGTGGATGGAAACCGGAGCACCCGGGGAAAACCCACGCATCCCATTTTTGCATCCTACACACTAGGGGGTAGTTTGCAGAAGTCAATTAACCTATAAAATTGCACATGTTAGATATGCGGGTGGAAACCGGAGCACCTGGAGAAACCCACGCAGTCACGGGGGAGCACGTACAAACTCCGCACAGACAAGCACCCGTAGTCAGGATGGAACCCGGGAGTTTGGCGCTGTAAGGCAGCAACTCTACCAGTGCACCAGCGTGCCACTCCAGTTGCTCAGAAGATGCCATCGTGGGTGTACTTCTGGCTGATTGCCACCTTTTCCTCACCATCAGAATATTAGCGTCTGGCCTCAGTTGTCGCCTGGAGGGTGCTATTAATGTTTGGCATTCAGAAACTTCTGCATTATAAAGTGATTGATGGGGATAATCCCACTGACATGTTTGAAGAGGTTTCGGATTCTTGCTCTCATTAGGTACGGTGTCTCTTTTCCAATGAGGAGGAAAAGCTGAAAAATGATCCGACGGCGGACTGCAACATCATGAAGTATTTGCGTAGGATGGACAGGGAGAAAGTGCTAGTGTACGGGTTAGAGCGTGATCAAGGTATTCGGCAAGAAATCCAAGAAGGAATTCTTGACAAAAATGACTTATGCAAAGAGTGGTGAGAATGTGGAACTCGCTCCAGCAGAGAGTGACTGAAGCAGGTGAGGGCTGGCTGGGCAAGCAACTGGGGGAAAAGCACTTGACAGAGAAAGGCATGGAGAGTTTTCTCAAGAGATACTGCGTGGAAACGGGTCCTTCGGCCCACCGAGTCCGCACCAAACAGCGATCCCCGCATACTAACACTATCCTGCACAATTTACAATGATGCCAAGCCTATTAACCTACAAACCTGCACGTCTTTGGAGTGTGGGAGGAAACCGGAGCACCCGGAGAAAACCCACGCAGGTCACGGGGAGAACGTACAAACTCCGCACAGACAGCACTCGTAGTCAGGATCGAACCCGGGTCTCTGGCGCTGTTAGGCAGCAACTCTACCCCTGCACCACCGTGCCGCCTTATTTAGATAGATTGTGGTATGAAAAGTTTGGAGGGGGCTCAAGTGGACCACATGTGGCAAAATGGGCTATTTGGGTGTGAGGGGGGCCTGTTTCAATTCATACGCCACTATTTTCGATGGATAGGAAAGGTTTAGAGGAATATATATGAAATGCAGGCAAATGGGACTAACTCAGATGACTACTTTGTTGGCATAGATGAGTTGGGCTGAAGGGCCTGGTTCCTACAGTATGAATGCATGACTTGACTTGACTCTATCTCCTGGTTCTTAAATAAATGTGAATTAAATGGTAACGGGTTGCATGGTACGTGTAGGTAGCTCCCTTCATTGGTGTTTCGTTGAGTTCAGCCCACAACACCTGGCTCGAAGGGCCGAATGACCTCCTCCTGCACCTATTTTCTATGTTTCTACCTCGGGAATGGCTCAACAGTTAGTTCTTGCATCCCAGAACCACCTCCCCCATTAAATGGTGGCCGACTAGGAAAAGGGGAGATGCAGCGAGACCTGGGTGTCATGGTACACCAGTCATTGAAAGTGGGCATGCAGGTGCAGCAGGCAGTGAAGAAAGCGAATGGTATGTTAGCTTTCATAGCAAAAGGATTTGAGTATAGGAGCAGGGAGGTTCTACTGCAGTTGTACAGGGTCTTGGTGAGACCACACCTGGAGTATTGCGTACAGTTTTGGTCTCCAAATCTGAGGAAGGACATTATTGCCATAGAGGGAGTGCAGAGAAGGTTCACCAGACTGATTCCTGGGATGTCAGGACTGTCTTATGAAGAAAGACTGGATAGACTTGGTTTATACTCTCTAGAATTTAGGAGATTGAGAGGGGATCTTATAGAAACTTACAAAATTCTTAAGGGGTTGGACAGGCTAGATGCAGGAAGATTGCTCCCGATGTTGGGGAAGTCCAGGACAAGGGGTCACAGCTTAAGGATAAGGGGGAAATCCTTTAAAACCGAGATGAGAAGAACTTTTTTCACACAGAGAGTGGTGAATATCTGGAACTCCCTGCCACAGAGGGTAGTCGAGGCCAGTTCATTGGCTATATTTAAGAGGGAGTTAGATGTGGCCCTTGTGGCTAAGGGGATCAGAGGGTATGGAGAGAAGGCAGGTACGGGATACTGAGTTGGATGATCAGCCATGATCATATTGAATGGCGGTGCAGGCTCGAAGGGCCGAATGGCCTACTCCTGCACCTAATTTCTATGTTAAATGCATGTTCATCATCAGCATCTGTGGCGGGATTTGAAAGGAGGTATTTTACGACTCGTCCATTCACAGAATCCATGCATCGTTGTACACCATTATACATCTAATCTGTGTGGGCGCATCTCATCCTTGTGAACATGGTCGTACTCCTTGCATTATGGCTTACAGTGGTGTTATGGGTGTTCCAATGGTCCCAAAGCTGACTGAGCTAAGTGTAAAACATCTGACAGCATCTATCTGTTGGGAAACACATTTTTATGGGGCGTTTTGGACAGGGCCTTTGACATATTGCTGAAGCCACAAGTTTGCCTTGTGGTTGGTAAGACAAGCCACTGCAAAATATCTTAAATTGCAAAATTATTCTCAAAAGCTCCTCGCAACTTTAGGAAGAGATCGCGGTAGAAATACCAGATGGAAGATAACGTCATCTTTTAGTGCGTCGGAGGGAACTGCAGATGCTGGTTTAAACCGAAGGTAGACACAAAATCTGGAGTAACTCAGACTCAAAGAAGGGTCTCGACCCGAAACGTCACCTATTCCTCTTCTCCAGAGATGCTGCCTGACCCGCTGAGTTACTCCAGCATTTAGTGTCTATGTTATCCCGTAAAGCAGGTTGTTAATGACTGAGGTACCAGACATCTGTGTTACGGGCATTGTAGTACATTGTGGCACTCAATGCTAATGTATTGGGGGGGAATCCCATTCCTTTGTGTATTATGCGAGGTTAATGGTATCCAAGGAATCTGCTGTCTTTTGTCAGCATGTTCAGAGGCCACTGTGGAATTCCCCTACTGTGCTGAACCCACCCCCACCCCCCACCCCCCTCCTCAACTCTTCCTTGATTAACAGCAGCTAAATGCAGTGTTGTTAGAGCTCGGATGTGAGGGTGCATAAATCTGTCAAGTAGTGAAGAGTTTCTGCTTCCTCAGATCAAAGCAGACGCTGCTGAGGAAATGTGGAATGGTTCATTATCATCGTCTGCTGTGATCTGACGTTTTCACACCATGCTTCTGCTTCTACTTTTGTGTGGCGTGCACAGCCTAAAGTTGTTGGACAACTTGTTCTATTTGACCTTCCGTTTGTGCACGTCGAGTTGATTGCATTAATCGAAGCAGGGCGGACCACGTGAAGGTTTGCAATCTTCCACCCCACACCATACCCCTGCATGTCTCTAGACTCCCTCTCCCCTGACTCTCGGTCTGAAACAGGGTCCCGACCAGAAACGTCACCCATTCCTTCTCTCCAGAGATGCTGCCTGTCCCGCTGAGTTACTCCAGCATTTTGCATCTATCTTCCACCCATCACTTGCCCAGGATAGACCCAAAATGTTGGAGTAACTCAGCGGGCCAAGCAGCATCTCTGGAGAAAAGGAATAGGTGACGTTTCGGGTCGAGACCCCACTTGCTAGGGTCTGAATAGCTAGAAATGCTGCCTGTCCCGCCGAGTTACTCCATCTGCAGTTCCTTCCTACACACTCAGTCCCAAAACCCTTTCAATGATTCAGTGTCTTGGCCCTGACCTGGAGCTTCAGGAACCGCGCATTGATGCCTTGTTCATTTTGAATTAATATTGTTGATTCATCACCCTCGAATGACCTCTCTACAAACTTTAAAGCAAACACACACTCTACCTTTGCTTGAGGCTATTGCCTTCTTGTGGGTTACAGTTCAAAGAACGGCAAGGCTTCTGGTGACTAAATTCTGCTTTGACTGTTTAGTCAATGAATCTACTCTGGTGCTGTAGAGATGTCTTTCTGCAATTAAGCTCACTAATTCCCATTTGAAATTAAATGCCATTGCTACTGGTGTAATACTGAATGGCTTGTAGCACATTTAGAGTCACAGAGTGAAACAGTGTGGCCCTTCAGCCCAACTAGCCCACACCGGCCAACATGTCCCAGCTACACTGGTCCCACCTGCCAGCGTTTGGCCCACATCCCTCCAAACCTGTTTAAGAAGGAACTGCAGATGCTGGAAAATCGAAGGTAAACAAAAGTGCTGGAGAAACTCAGCGGGTGCAGCAGCATCTATGGAGCGAAGGAAATAGGCATCGTTTCGGGACGAAACGTTGCCTATTTCCTTCGCTCCATAGATGCTGTTGCACCCGCTGAGTTTCTCCAGCACTTTTGTTCCCTCCAAACCTGTCCTATCCATGTACCTATCTAACTGTTCCTTAAATGTTGGGATAGTCCCAGCCTCAACTACCTCCTCTGGCAGCTCGTTCCATACACCCACCACCCTTTATGTCAAAAAATTATCTCTCAGATTCCTATTCAATCTTTTCCCCTTCACCTTAAACTTATGTCCTCTGGTCCTCGATTCACCCACTCTGGGCAAGAGACTCTGTGCATCTACCCGATCTATTCCTCTCATGATTTTATACCATCATTTCTCCGGGATTGTTCCAAAGGGTTTTAAATTTAATTTAATTTAATTTTCAATTTTAATTTAGTGATATGTCATGGAACCAGGTCGTTCAGCCCACCAGGTCCATTGTAAATGAAGGTGCCTCGTGGCATTGAATGGCATTCAATTCTAATGTATTTGGAATGGTCCATTCTAGAAACATAGAAACATAGAAAATAGGTGCAGGAGTAGGCCATTCGGCCCTTCGAGCCTGCACCGCCATTCAATATGATCATGGCTGATCATCCAACTCAGTATCCTGTACCTGCCTTCTCTCCATACCCCCTGATCCCTTTAGCCACAAGGGCCGCATCTAACTCCCTCTTAAATATAGCCAATGAACTGTGGCCTCAACTACCTTCTGTGGCAGAGTATTCCAGAGATTCACCACTCTCTGTGTGAAAAATGTTTTCCTCATCTCGGTGCTAAAAGATTTCCCCCTTATCCTTAAACTGTGACCCCTTGTTCTGGACTTCCCCAACATCGGGAACAATCTTCCTGCATCCAGCCTGTCCAACCCCTTAAGAATGTTGTAAGTTTCTATAAGATCCCCCCTCAATCTTCTAAATTCTAGCGAGTACAATCTCTGCATATCCATATGCCCATCTAAAAGCCTCTTCGATGCCAGTATCGTATCTGCATTCACCACCACTCCTGGCAGCATGTTCCTAGCACCTACCACTCTTTGGGTAAAAAAAAAAACTTGCCACGCACATCTTTAAACTTTCTTTCTTAGATTAGTTTAGTTTAGACCAGTGGTTCCCAACCTTTTTTAGCTCATGGCCCCCTTGGGATCTTTTAATTTTTCTGTGGCCCCCCCCCTTCCCCTGACATT